>NW_028170023.1:155000-290000 GCF_963971535.1 Notolepis coatsorum
GGTACAACTTAGGGTAAGGTGCAATGAGTTATGAGTTGTAGTGCAAATCTCTTTACCAATCAATATAAAGTGGGTGCTACAGTGAGTTGTTTGTTTAAAGTGAGTGTGTGCGTGTGGATGTGTGTGCGTGTGTGCTGTGAGTGTAGTTGATGGTTTGTTACATAGTGTTATTGTCGTTGAGCATCCTGACGGCCTGGGGATAGAACGAGACTACCTTGGAGACAGGGAGACATACATAAATACATGTAATAACAAGTATATATATGAATAGAAGCACAGAAATGGTTAGAGTTCCTGTTTGCAGCATTTCTTTTACAATAAGCAGTGCAACAATATAACAAAATGATTCCCACTTATAGTAACTAGGAGTTTACTTATTTTGTATGTATTCCGCTCGGATCCATTTGAAGTATAGGGTATGGGTTTAGACATTGGTCAGTGTAGGATCCAGAGTGTTTACAATATAAATTTGGACGTGACAATGTGTCTTTAGTGACTCACAGTTGGGGGAAGGGTACAGAGGGCACAGCAGCAGTCCGGTCAGAGTGGCACAAAGAAAAAAGAGGGGGGGGGGGGGGGGGGGCGTGTGTGCTTTAATGGCCTCGTCTTTGTTTGGTCTGGGAAGTAAGCCGATGTTTGATTAGAGCACAAGCAGAAATCATTTTAGCATTACCATAACATTCATTTTGAAGTGAATTGACTTTGCAATAAGGTGTGTGTGTACTTGTCTACCTTTCGTATCTCCTTTTGACGAGCTACAGCACCACCACATGTGATTGCTTATACTTTTCATATATACTTGTGCTCTAGTTTTACTGCTCGGCGATTTTAATGTTCACGTATGCTGCCCAAATAAACCCCATGTGAAGGAATTCCTGCACTTAATTGAGTCTCTTAATTTTAGCCTACATGTTAATTCCCCAACACACAAACTCGGCCACATTTTAGATTTAGTTTTAACAGCAGGTTTCTCCATCGACAACATGGAAATAGATGACCCAGTCCTCTCAGACCATTCACTGATCTCTTTTGATGCTCTGTGTTTTGTCCCCATTTCCAAAGCTATTGTCCCAGCGCGTTCCTCTCGCCACATTAACCCCTCCACTGCCATTAAGTTCCGTGATGCCTATATAGCTGCCCCTAACACCTGCAGTATTGAGGCCTCTCCTGCCCAGCACAGCACTGAGATCCTTATCTCAATGTTCAATTCCTCATGCTCCTCCATACTCGACTCTGTCGCCCCCTTAAACTCAAAAGGCCCAGACCTAGATCTCAGCCCTGGCTTGATGAGAACACCAGAGCTTTAAGGAGACAGTGCAGACAGGCCGAGCGCAGGTGGAAACACAATAAACTGCAGATCCACTATGAGATCCTTAAACATCACCTCAAACAGTATCAAGAGGCAGTTAAGGTGGCGAGAGAAAGGCACTTCTCAGAAATAATTGCCAAAAATTGTCACAATCCCAGAGTCCTTTTTTCGACCATTAACTCTTTCACCTCCCCTCCTCCCGCCCCCTGCCCCGATGCCTCCCCCTCCAAATGTGAAGAATTCCTAAACTTCTTCATTAGGAAGGTGGAAACCATTAGATTAGCCATCTCATCGTCCTCCTCCACCCCCCCTCCTACCCAGCCCCCCTGCCCGGCCCCCCCTCCTGCCCAGCCCTCCTGCCCACTTCCCCCTCCCTCCCTCCCCTCCTGCCCAGCTCTTTTGAACAACTTCCAACCCATCTCTCTAACCACTCTCAGAGAGCTGGTGGCAGGCATGCGGACTGTCACATCCCCCCTTGATGCCCTCCCTACCCATCTTCTAAAAGACTCCATGGACATAGTAGGCCCCAGTATTTTGTCTATCATAAACAGCTCTCTGGAATCTGGCTCTGTTCCCTCCTCCCTTAAGCACGCCATGGTTGAGCCCCTCCTAAAAAAACCTAACCTAGACCCTGCTCTTTTCAATAATTACAGGCCCATATCCAAACTACCCTTCCTATCTAAGATTTTAGAAAAGGCTGTCCTGGCACAGCTCCTCCCATTCCTACATCACAACAACCTCCTAGACAAACTCCAGTCAGGTTTCAGGGCAGGGCACAGCACTGAGACAGCGCTAGTCAAAATCTACAATGACCTGCTTCTCACCATCGACTCAGGTAGCTGTGCCATGCTCCTCCTCCTGGACCTCTCTGCCGCGTTCCACACGGTCGACCACTCCACCCTGGTCGATCGTCTTGAACACAGGCTAGGTATTGGGGGGGTCTGCCCTAAACTGGTTCGCATCCTACTTGAGCGGCCGCTCCTTTTCGGTCCGTTTGGGTGGACACTCCTCCCCCACAGCTAGTCTACCGTATGGGGTCCCCCAAGGTTCCATCCTGGCCCCCATACTCTTCTCTATCTACATGCTCCCTCTGGCCGAAATCATCCAGAAACACAACATTTCATATCACTTTTATGCCGATGACTCCCAAATCTACCTTCCCCTCAACCCCTCTGACACAGCTAACCTAGACTCTCTTAAAAACTGTCTCAGGGACATAAAAAGCTGGATGGCCCTTAACTTCTTACAGCTAAATGAAAATAAAACGGAGATCATTTTGTTTGGCCCCCCCTCTTCCACCAAAACACTCTCCAACAGCCTAGGACAACTCTCCACCCACCTCAAACCCCACGTCAAGAGCCTGGGTGTAATCTTTGACCCAGAGCTCAAATTCGACCGGCAGGTAAATGCCGTAGTCAAATCATGCTTCTTTCAACTCCGCAACATCAGTAAAATAAAACCAATCCTCTCACCCGTTGACCTGGAAACGGTAGTCAATGCATTCATAACCTCACGCCTTGACTACTGCAATGCCCTCTACACCGGCATCAGTCAGACAGCCATGTCCCGCCTCAAAATGGTCCAGCACTCTGCAGCTAGGTTCCTTACCGGCACCAGAAAGAGAGAGCACATCACACCAGTCCTAGCCTCCCTACACTGGCTCCCAGTCCCATTTAGAATAGACTTTAAAATCCTCCTCCTCACCTGTAAAGCACTATCGGGTGCAGCACCCTTATATATCGGGTGCAGCACCCTTATACATCACCGAACTCATCACCCCCTACGCAGCACCCAGGTCACTAAGATCCTCCAACCAGGCTCGGCTGGTCCCCCCACGCACCAGACTCAAAAAGAGAGGCGATCGCTCCTTCAAGGAAGTGGCCCCCAAGCTATGGAACCAGCTTCCCCTGGAGATCCGATCTGCCCCCTCACTGGAGACATTTAAGGCCCGTCTAAAAACCCACTTCTAACCCTTGGCTTCCATAAACCCTAATTCTCCCACACCCTAACTCACACACTCCCATGTAATTTTATCCTGCCCCCTCCCTCTTGTATCTCTTATTATGCTCCTCTGTCCCCTGTGTGCTACTGTACTTTGTGTTCCCCTATCCGTGTGTTGTCCTACTGTCCTACTCTCTGAATGTACTGTCTTGTCCTGCTGTGCCTTTTTGTATTTTTGTATTTGTGTATTTTATATTAGGACATTGATTTTAAGATTTGATTGTACAGCACTTTGGTTGGCTCTTGGGCTTTTAAACGTGCTTTATAAATAAATTACTTGACTTACTTGACTAGTGCCTGGTACACTAGCTTAGACTGACAATAGATTACACTAACCTTTTGCAGTATACCATGGATCAAACTCGTGCTTTATGTCTGGATAACGCTCTCTCAGAATTTTCCTGATGGAGGGATGTCTGTCGGTGGTGACAACATTTACATTAATCCCTGCATCTAGGATCTTTTCCAGTCCTTTCTCGAACCCCATTGGCTCCATTGCGACGGAATTTTTGGCCTGGGTCACCTAGAAGGAACAAGTAAGGATTCGTTTACAGGTGATTACATTTTTGACAATCAGATCATTTAAATAACGCACATCCTCCATTCATGGGTGCTGAGCCAAACTGTAAAACAGTAGTAAATGAACTAAGCGTGGCTCGCAACTCACTTTTTGATGCTCCAGGGTTTTAATTGTGAAAAAAAAAATATATATAACAGATGATACAAGGTTTTGACCACTTCTGGTCTTTTTCAAGTATGAACAAAAAGTGAGTTGAGAGCCCCGCTTTGTTCATTTACATTTCTGACTAGTTTTATTATCACAATAACTGATGTTTAGTCTATTGTTGCCTCTTTTTTTTACCTGAATCAAATCAAATACTATAATCTGGTTGGTGGGGTCATCCATGAAGGAATACGTGGTGTATTTGCAGGAATGGCCTGGGCTATCAATCACACCTCCCATCTCCGCAGACCTGCACCCCCTCACCATCCAGAGTTTGGCCGATGAGCCTTGCCAGTACAGAATTCTCCTGCTCCTCGTATGCTTTTCCAATGACTGGAATCAGGTAGCTGGACTGTATATTGTAGTACGTTGTTGTTTTCAGAGGCAGCTGAAGCTTCAAAAGCCCAATCAGCAATGTAATGTAAGTTGCACCAGTGAAAAGTGTTGCTGCTGCTGCTAGCAGGTTATTTTCAGCCATTCCACGTACAGTTGGACACGACTCCCAGTCTCCAGTGTGTCCATCGTTGCATTTCCATGTCACTTTGATTCTGCTGCCAGATGTTGATATGTCTTGGTTCAGGTCACACAATGCATCTCCACAAATATTACACCTTTGGAAGAGTTCCATGAGATTGGACTCATTCACAATGCACTTGTTGTTATTTCTTGCTCTTATTAGTCCAGCGATGCTTGATGTGCCTCCTGAACTAGATGTCTTGCCTGAGGTCGAGGAGCTTGTCAAGGGGACACAACTGGACTCTGCAGGATCAGCAGCAGCCTCTGAAGTCATGCTGATGTCCAACACAGCTGATGACGATGCACTGATGTCCATTTCACTAGATTCCATTTGGTGCGTTTCCTGTTGCAGACAAACCAACATGAACATGTTTAGTTTCTCTACTCACCTTTACATGAGTGTTTCAGCACTGACTAAATTACTCAAATGTAATGTATTGACTTTTATTAGGGATCCTAGATAGATAACATATACTCAGTCACATGGAAGGTTAGCCTTGTTTTTGTCCTGCACGTAGTCATTGTGGAAGAAGATGCCATGTCCTACAAATTAAATAACTTTCATTACATTGATTACATTGAAAAGTAATAGAAAATTCATAGCATGAGATATGATTAATTAGCCTACCGATTGTTGTGTCCAGCTGGGTGCCAGGGAAATACATGGTTTTCTGCGGGTTACTGTTTGCTGAGGACTAGTCAGCTGTGGGAGTTTGAACTCTGCAGGGTTTTCTGGATGAATTTTCTTGGGTGTTGATTGTGGTAAACTGGCAAATAGGTTGGTAGGATCCACCACTTCTGGTTCACCCTAATGATGAATGACAGAACATGGATAAAAACACATTATTATTCATAAATAATACATACATGAAGGCAATATGTACATATTGGTATTACAACTCTGCACATACATCTGATTAGCACTACACTCAGTAGTACTCATTTATATATTTTGTACCCAGTTTAATCACCTGTACATTGTATATTGCTGTTGCACTTTACTGTTACATTTGCACTCTGGTTGGATTCCAAACGTCTTTTCGTCGTACTGTACTTGTGCTGTATAATGACAATATATTTCAATCTAATCTAATCTAAAATATACATACTCCTCTCCAAGGCCAGATTAAGACTTCAGAGGCCCCTGGGCCAGATTCTTGTGGAGGCCCCCCCAAACACACATACACGTGCACGCACGCACAGTGGCGTTTTTATATGTCACTTTAAAAAATATATAGAATATTTAGAAGTGGTGGGCTCTGAGGGCCAAGCTAAAAGGACGTTGATCACCCCTGCCCACTTTGACAACCTAGGATGGCTTAGAGTAGACGACAGAGTACAGGAACTTGCAATGGGCCTGGTCTACAAGATACACTACACGACCAAGGTACCCATGTACATGTCAAAATACTTCCCAAAGGTCAGTGAATACCACGATCACAACACCAGAGGGAGCTCCACAAATCATGTTAAACCCAGATTCGGCTCAAACAAGGGACTAAACACGTTTCGCAATTATGCCACATCAATGTGGAACGCCCTACCCAAAGCTGTAAAGGAATGTGAATCAATACCCACTTTCAAAACCACTCTCAAAGAACACCTACGGGAGACTGCAATTCGAAACTGGCCCCTGTAAATGTCCTAACCCAATCCCCTCCAATGTACAGTAAATTACCAAGTATGGTTGTCAATATTCCAATGTACAGTTTTGCTTGTACAGTTGTACAGTGTCCCCCACCAACCCACCCCTCCCACCCACCGAACCACCTCCAATGTACAGTCCCCCCCACCCCCCCAACCCCACCCCACCTACCCAACCTCCTCCAATGTACAGTTTCTACATCAAATGTATATACTCTCTTTTCTGGACTCTTTTCGTATCACAAACAGTACTGTATTTGCAAATCTGGTATGTCATAAATGTATAGATGTAGCACTACTGTCTATCTGTATGTCATGTATGTCATATATGTTGTTATGATGAATTGAAAATGGGGGACCCTGATGTAAACAAGACGAAAGTCTTTCTCTGGTCTGCATCCCCTTAACAATTATTGAGCTGTACTGTACTGTACTGTACCAATTCTACAATCTGTTAATAAAGTTTTCAATCAATCAATCAAGAAGCGAAAAGAAACACATCATGTTTAGATGGGGGGATGGCGCCATCCTCAGGAAGAAAAAAAACATGCACACACTTTGGAGACAAGAATATAATATTATAATAGTAAGCTTACTTTTACGTGAATGTCAATTTAAATTATAATTAGGGAAGGGAGGGGGTTGAAATGTGTTTTTGTCCTGTGTTACTGTCTGTGAATGAATGAATTAATGAAAATTGTATTTAACAGATTGCAGAATGGGTACAAATAATACATTACGGCTCAATACACACAATTGTTAACACTTTGAGAGCCACTCACGGCTAAACTCGTGTTTACGATAGTTACTTTGAAAGCTACTCACAAGATTTCTCTGAATTTTTTTTTTTTTTAGCTATCTGAAATCATATTGCATCACGCGAGCCTACCCTAGCCTACCCAAGGGCCACCGGCGATCAGATGTGAAAAAAGCACCCCCTATCGTCTCCCAGATGGTAAATCACCCTTTTGGAATGGACTCAATGAAAATGGGAAAAAAAAATATTCCAGTCCACATTTCACTTCTCACCCATGCAGCCGGAGTACCAGAGTTCATTCAGGGGGCTCTGAGCCCCGCGGATCATGAGTTCTACTGTATACACGTTAGATCTATACACTTATCGATTTTTTCGAATGGTGATTAGGAATTGGAATATACCAGTTGGATACTGTTGTGAAGGATCAGATTAAACCGAATATGTATATTTATTTATATATATATATTTAATTGTATTTGTATATCGTTTGATATCCCCTGTATATTCCTTGTACAATATGCATTGAATATCCCCGTTTCTACTAAACAGCCCATAATAGTTTCATTCTACCATTGGACGAGAACCTGGCGCCAGGTTGCCATACCCCTAGGTCCAAGTTCAATCGTGCCGCCTAACATGTCGAGGCAACCCCCGGTTCCGCGCAGTAATATGCCGGGCGAAATACGAATGGTACTATTTGTTCATAGCGCATATATATATGGCGCTCGTAAAGTAGAACTTTCTTTTAGTCCAGTTCTTTACCCTCCAACAGAGTGACAGACGCAAAAGCCTCCCCACGACGCACGTGCGGTGTAGTAAGGCCTACTTGGCCCAGAATAGGCATTGAGATATCGTGTAGATTAATAGTTGAATGGTCATAGTTTGGCACCATACCGTCGAGTTGGACGTATTCTATTAAGCTAATAATAGTCTATTTATGTATGGTGCATCGTTCGGTTAGAGTTCTACAGTTATCAGTACCCCCATCGTTCCTGACGTTATCTGGACGCTTATCCAGGCTGGTCAGACCCCTAGTGGTGATTGCATCCGAGGAGCTCCGGGCCAAGAGCGACTGGACCTGTATATTGGATTACTCTACCCAGACGACGGCGAGCCTTCCCCGGCTCTTGGATTATGCTTTGTGTGCTTTGATTATTCCATGGATAAAGGCCAACACTGCCGAGTGTTGGAATTACCCCCCGGAGAGGACTCCAGGTGAGGCGGCGCTCTACACGTGAGGTCGCACCACGTCTCTCCGTTGTGGACCGGCAGATACCGTTCCACAGAGGGTCCAGCTGTATTCGTCTGCGGCCCGAGGTTCTGTGGGCACCGTGTCCAAGACTTTGGATTCTCCCAAGACACCGTCGGCCAGATGGGATACCGCCAGCGGCTTCTCTAACCCCCCCCCTCCTACTGTCTTACAACCAGCGGGAACCCCCCCCCCCTTAGTGTATCCAGCTATAATCATTTAAGTACCATCGCTATCGTTTCCTAAATATTCCAGGTTGTATACTTACTCCCTGCGCAACCAGAGATTGGACATTCAATGTTGATTTACCTACGAATACTCATTTGCCATAAAAGTGCATATTCCATATTTCAAATCATAAATGTAATTAAGTGATCGTTGTATACACCCTTTGCTGTATTAAACTTTCGATTTGGTACATTTGTGTTGGTTCGTTTCATCAGGTGGGAAAGTGTTCATCATACTTATATCTTGTACTGGGTGGCCAGAAGTTAAAGTACATGAGGTAGTGGTATTAAATATCATATCTAACAATACAGTCAGGGAATTGTACCCCTCAGTTACAATTGGTCCTTCGAGCCGGATGGTAACTAGTGTAATATTAATATAGTGTTATTAATATCGAAATGGCCTATGATGAACACTCCACGAAACGATCCTCCTAACCTAGAACGCCCGCGGCGCAGACGACAGACACCTCAGTACTTAGAGGCTTACACTGTCAGTCAACTACCTAGCCTTCGACAAACGGTAAACGTGGTAAAAGTAGAAAGTAAAATTATGTCTGACCTTAACGACCAGGTTTCCCCGACCACAGAGGCCCTAGTAGGTCCTAATGTAACTGACCAAGCCCACGGTGGGGACCAGGAGGGAATTGACATGCCTTTACCCCCCGCCACTACTAAAGAAGTAGTCCCCGACAAGCCCCGGGAGGAAGACAACCCTACAGAGAGAGAACTCTGCACGGAGGAAGAGGAGGAGAGCGCCGAGGAACTAGAGCTCCAGGACTCCCCAACGAGTACCCCCAGGAGCAGCTCACGCAGGAGCGGCTCACCTCCACTACCGCCTTCCCCCAACGAAGCGGAGAGGACACTACAACAGGCGTTCCTCGTCAGCCTGACAGCCTCCGCCGAGCGCGATCGGCTCCAAGCACAGATGCTTGGCGAGCGCGAACACCTCCAAGCGCAGCAACGGAGCGAAGAACAGCGCACACGTCTGGAGATGAGACGTTTCCAGATGGAAGAGAATATGGCAAGAGACCGGGCCGACGGCCAGCGCGCCGCTGCCGGTGCCCAAAGAGAAACAGAGCGCGCCGCCGCCGACGCCCAGCGCGCCGCTGCCGGTGCCCAAAGAGAAGCAGAGCGCGCCGCCGCCGACGCCCAGCGCGCCGCTGCCGATGCCCAAAGAGACGCAGAGCGCGACAGGATACAAGCCGAGCGCGACAAGCAACAAGCGCAGCTAATGGAGCAGCTGATCAAAAGGACAACTCCCTCTGCCTCCGCCAGGGGCTCAAGGAACTCGTCGAGACAACAGTCAAGAGCAGCGTCACTGCAACGAGCAAGCGACCCTGAACTTGACCAACAGACCGAGTCTAGACCCCCCGCAGACCCCCTTCCCATACCGGTCCAAGCGAGACCCAGCTACAAGGAAGGAGCGGCCTACACTGCGGAGAAGCTAAATAAACGATTACAGGATCTGGAAGATTTGATAGAAGAAGAAGAGGGAGAAGAGGAGAACCAAGCCCGACGACAGCACAGTACTCCACCGGACCAGGAGGTCCCATACAGTCCAGGCTATACCCCCGCGGCGCTGCGCTACAGACCCCCGACTCTATTCACGGGTGAGCACGACCAGCCCCGAGGAACAGTACCTGGACCAGCGGGCCATGGTACCCTGCCAGTACCAGCCCACAGCGAGGCGCAAGAGGGGACTCGCCCAGGAGGTCTCTCCCCCAACGCTCGCCGATGTATCAGCCATCCACGGCGTCATACAACGCCACGCCGTCATTCCCAGACTGTGCCTATGAGAGTCGAGCACAGTACACGGAGCTCCGGATGTGCTTAGAGACAATGATGGTGGATGTCGCTGATGAACGCCACAAGTATGCAATATTATTGAAGCACCTGAAAGTACCGCGAGCGCACAATATAGCGCTAGCCTATGCTACCTCCTCGACCCCATACACAGCGGCCCTTGCAGCGCTGGATCAGAGATATGGACGTATATGGGATTACGTAATCCAGGAGATAAGGCATATTGACCGCCTACCCCCAGCCACAGACAATCGCTCACTAGACGACCTGTCAATCAAAGTGCAGTCCCTGGTGGGGATGCTGGGAGCTCAACGGGAGAAGGGCATGCATGAGCTGTACGCCAACTCTAACGTTGAGAGGATTTTGGAGAAGCTGCCACCCGCAAGACAGGAGCGCTTTCGACGGCAGAGGGACTACCGAGATCCCGACGGCCCCGAGCCATCCCTCCTTGATCTGGCCGACTTCCTGGCGAGAGAGGTCAGCAGCTTACGACTGGACACCTTCGGGCGGAGCACGACAAGCTCCAGAGAGGGACCCAGGAGAATAAGTGATGGAAGAAGATCGGTGACTGTCATGCACCAATCAGAGTCAGTACCGAGCAGTAAGAGTCACAGCACCCCCTCGAGAAAGGAGAAGTGGAAGATAGCGTGTCCCTACTGTGAGAAAGAACACTGGCTGTCACAATGTGACTCATTCACAAAGATGAATGCAGAAGAAGTGAGCCAATGGATAAAGTCCAACCGGCGCTGTTATCGATGTGCGCGGCCCCACATGGCAGCCGAATGCCGCCTAAAGAAAAGGTGCAGCCGGTGCGATGGAGCCCATCTAGATATACTACACGATAGTAACGGAAGACGGCCTATACCTGCACCACGGAGCGGCACCAAGGCAAGTGTCATGTACATTGACCCCGCCAGCAGCAACGGAGCTCAAGTGCTCTTAAAGGTAGTCCGTGTGACATTGAGCTACCAGGATAAAGTCATGGACACTTACGCCGTCCTTGATGACGGGTCAGAGAAGACCCTTCTGCTCGCCTCCGCTGCGACTCAGCTGGGACTGCGGGGGAGCAAGAACGAAATGACGATTCGGACAATAAGAAGAGATTTAAAGACGATAAAGGGCGAGAATGTCTCCTACACTATCGCAGCCAACGGGCAGCCAGAGCGACGGTACAAGATCACAAATGCTTTCACCAGCCAAGAAATAGGACTATCGCAGTACACCTACCCTGTCACCAAGTTGATGGATAAATATGTGCACCTGCGTCAATTACCTATCCCGCTCATAGACGGCGCTACCCCGACCCTGTTGATAGGCTCCGACCATGCAGAACTCATAGTCCCGATTGACCGGGTCCATACGGGCCCCCGAGGCTGTCCTGCAGCAGTCGAGACCCGCCTAGGATGGACATTACAAGGCCCCCTCGCTAAATCTCTCAACCGAACAGCAGCCACTAGCTGCTTCCACTCCAGAACGACAGAAGAAGACACCACTCTCCTGCAGCATGTCGAGAGGCTATGGACCCTAGAGACAATGCCCTTTAAGAACGAAAAGAAAGACATTCGCTCTAAAGAAGACATTTACGCCATCAACCTACTCGAGCAGGGGACAAAGAGAGTCACAGTCGGCGGAGTGATGAGATACGCAACTCCACTCCTGAGGCGAGAGGGAATGCCCACCTTTCACGCAAAGAAAGACGCCACGGAGCGCTATCTACTGAACACAGAGCGGCGCCTAGCAAAAGACCCTGTTCAAGAGAGTGTGTACCGAGCTGAGATTGAGAAGCTAATCACAGCGGGACACGTAACAAAGATTGACATTAAAGAGGCCGATCAGACGACCGAATCATGGTACGTGCCGCATCACAAGGTCCATCACAATGGCAAGGATCGCATTGTGTTTAACTGCAGCTACCAGATCGGATCCCAAAATCTGAATAAAGAGCTCTTGCCCGGCCCCACACTCGGCCCCTCCCTACTAGGCGTGCTACTGCGCTTCCGCCAGGACAAGGTGGCTATAAGCGGGGATATCAAAGGGATGTTCTTGCAGGTGAGACTAGTAGAGGAGGACAAGCCTCTGCTACGGTTCCTATGGAGAGAGAAGATCGGAGATGAGAACCCAACCATCTACCAGTGGGAAGTACTCCCCTTCGGAACCACATGCAGCCCGTGCTGTGCTACCTTTGCACTACAGAAACACGTCACAGAGGACCCAGCAGCAGATGAAGAGGTCCAACACAGTGTGAAGAACAGTTTCTACGTGGACAACTGTCTACAAAGCGTCTCGACTCAAGAAGAAGCAGAGGCTCTCCTAATCAAGTTACGCGCCTCCCTAATCAAAGGAGGCTTTGATCTCAGGCAGTGGGCCAGCAGTGACCCGCACGTATTGCGCAGCCTCTCCTCCGCAGACAAGGCTGCCAGCAGCGAGACCTGGATGGCGACAATCCCAGGAGAAGCCCAAGAAATGACACTAGGATTAGTCTGGCGCTTCAAAACAGACTCGCTCCACTATAGACACAAACCCTTGGCTCCAGAGCAAGGAAGGTCGGCGGCGATACCGACCACCAGACGGAGTGTGTACAGAACACTCGCCAGACAATATGACCCGCTGGGATGTATTCTACCTTACACCACCAGGGCAAAGATGATTGTACGAGCACTATGGGACAAGGACCAGGGCTGGGACGACCCAATACCCGCACACCTTGCCTCAACATGGAGAGAGTGGGAGACGGAACTCCGCTCACTCCCAGGTGTCAATATACGCCGCAGCTACTTCCCATCCACAGTGAGGCCAGAGACATGCGAGATTGAGCTACACGTCTTCAGCGACGCCTCCGAAGTAGCCTACGGATCGGTTGCCTATTTGCGTGCCCAAGAGATGGGAGGAAAGATACACACTGCTTTCATACTGGCCCGCTCAAGAATAGCCCCACGTAAGCAACAATCTATCCCACGTCTAGAGCTCTGCGCAGCCCTCGCAGGAGCGCATCTAGCCACGTTAATCCAACGTGAACTCACCATTCCGGTGCATAGAACAATCTTGTGGTCAGATTCCACGACAGTACTCACATGGATTAAGTCTGATTCATGCAGATACAAAGTCTTCGTGGGAGTCAGAGTCACCGAGATTCAAGAATTAACAGAAGAAGCAAGCTGGAGGTATGTGGATACCAAACACAACCCAGCTGACGTCATCACCCGGGGAATGTCCCTGGATGACCTAACCCGTCGCAACATCTACAGTGACGGACCAGCATTCCTCCAGCTCCCGGAAGGAGATTGGCCTACGCCCACCCCGAGGGAAGCAAGTAACGAGGAGGCTGAGAACAAGAAGCCTATGTTCTGTGGACTGAGCACTGTCGCCTCCACAGACCCGAACATAGATGACTGCATTACCCTAGAGAGTGCGCAACAAAGAACATTCCTGCGGCACCACCCAGAGATTCAGTCCACCACTGACATGTCAGCAGCTGACTACGAAGAAGCAGAACTTCTTCTACTACAACGAGCCCAGAGAGACTCGTTCCCCGATGAGCTAGACTGTCTACAGGGAGGAAACCCCGTCCCATCAGACAGCAGACTGATTCACCTGGCACCAGAGAGTCACGCACATAATCTCATCAGAGTGGGTGGTCGCCTGCGGAGAGCCCCCGATCTACCAGATGACATTAAGCACCCGATCGTCTTGAACAGCCGACACAAGGTCACAGAGCTGATCATAAAGAAATACGACGAGGATGTACACCACGCAGGAGCAGAGAGAGTCTTCGCGGAGATCAGACGTCGTTATTGGATATTGCAAGGGAGAGAAGCAGTACGGCGCTTCCAGCGAACCTGTCTAGACTGCCGTAAGTGGCACGCGCAGCCCAGCATACCACGGATGGCTGACCTACCCCCCTGTCGCCTCCGAATCGGCGACAAGCCATTCCACTCCACAGGCATGGACTGTTTTGGCCCGTTGTATATAAAGAGAGGAAGAGGCACCGAGAAGCGGTGGGGTATTGTATTCAAATGCATGACCACCAGAGCGATACATATCGAGCTCCTTCCGACCATGAGCACAGACTCATTCCTTATGGCCTTCCGGAGATTCACATCACGGAAAGGAAACCCGTCTACATTGTTGTCTGATCACGGGACCAACTTCAAAGGCGGAGAAAGAGAGCTGAGAGAGAGCTTCCAAGCTATGGGCCCAGAACTTAAGACCCACCTCGCTCCAGCCCAGATTGACTTCCAGTTTAATCCCCCGAACGCACCCCACTTCGGTGGAACCTGGGAACGAGAAGTACGTTCTATAAAGACAGCCCTGTATGCCGTACTCGGAGCCCAGACTGTGGCAGAGGAAGTCCTAATGACAGTCCTCACGGAGATCGAGGGAGTATTGAACTCAAAGCCCCTCGGTTACGTCTCCAGTGATGTAGCAGATGTCGACCCAGTCACCCCCAACACACTCCTAATGGGGCGGCTGGACCCCGCGCTACCCCAGACAATGTACAGGCCCGAAGAAGCGAACGGCCAAAGAATGTGGAGGTACAGCCAAGTACTAGCTGACAAGTTTTGGAGCAGCTTCCTACTTCACTACCTACCGTCTCTACAGACCCGCCAGAAGTGGGTAAAAGAGAGAGACAATTTGACAGAAGGAACAGTCGTCATGATTATTGACCAGTCACTCCCCAGAGCTATGTGGCCGGCTGGCCGCGTAAGCAAAGTGATCACCGGTGCCGATGGCAAGGTCCGAGCAGCTGAAGTACTCGTCCAAGGGCGCACCTACACACGTCCCGTGGCGAGGCTCATAGAACTGCCCCGACTCCCAGATACTATCGATGATGACCATGACCCTATGACTTTGTGAGTTGACTGACCCTTACAGCGGACCTTGAGTGGAAGACAGTGCGGTTAATCTGTCTCTGCTTAGCTAATTAGGTGGGACTAATTAGGGGGCGGCTGTTGTGAAGGATCAGATTAAACCGAATATGTATATTTATTTATATATATATATTTAATTGTATTTGTATATCGTTTGATATCCCCTGTATATTCCTTGTACAATATGCATTGAATATCCCCGTTTCTACTAAACAGCCCATAATAGTTTCATTCTACCATTGGACGAGAACCTGGCGCCAGGTTGCCATACCCCTAGGTCCAAGTTCAATCGTGCCGCCTAACATGTCGAGGCAACCCCCGGTTCCGCGCAGTAATATGCCGGGCGAAATACGAATGGTACTATTTGTTCATAGCGCATATATATATGGCGCTCGTAAAGTAGAACTTTCTTTTAGTCCAGTTCTTTACCCTCCAACAGAGTGACAGACGCAAAAGCCTCCCCACGACGCACGTGCGGTGTAGTAAGGCCTACTTGGCCCAGAATAGGCATTGAGATATCGTGTAGATTAATAGTTGAATGGTCATAGTTTGGCACCATACCGTCGAGTTGGACGTATTCTATTAAGCTAATAATAGTCTATTTATGTATGGTGCATCGTTCGGTTAGAGTTCTACAGTTATCAGTACCCCCATCGTTCCTGACGTTATCTGGACGCTTATCCAGGCTGGTCAGACCCCTAGTGGTGATTGCATCCGAGGAGCTCCGGGCCAAGAGCGACTGGACCTGTATATTGGATTACTCTACCCAGACGACGGCGAGCCTTCCCCGGCTCTTGGATTATGCTTTGTGTGCTTTGATTATTCCATGGATAAAGGCCAACACTGCCGAGTGTTGGAATTACCCCCCGGAGAGGACTCCAGGTGAGGCGGCGCTCTACACGTGAGGTCGCACCACGTCTCTCCGTTGTGGACCGGCAGATACCGTTCCACAGAGGGTCCAGCTGTATTCGTCTGCGGCCCGAGGTTCTGTGGGCACCGTGTCCAAGACTTTGGATTCTCCCAAGACACCGTCGGCCAGATGGGATACCGCCAGCGGCTTCTCTAACCTCCCCCCTCCTACTGTCTTACAACCAGCGGGAACCCCCCCCCCCCCCTTAGTGTATCCAGCTATAATCATTTAAGTACCATCGCTATCGTTTCCTAAATATTCCAGGTTGTATACTTACTCCCTGCGCAACCAGAGATTGGACATTCAATGTTGATTTACCTACGAATACTCATTTGCCATAAAAGTGCATATTCCATATTTCAAATCATAAATGTAATTAAGTGATCGTTGTATACACCCTTTGCTGTATTAAACTTTCGATTTGGTACATTTGTGTTGGTTCTTTTCATCAGGTGGGAAAGTGTTCATCATACTTATATCTTGTACTGGGTGGCCAGAAGTTAAAGTACATGAGGTAGTGGTATTAAATATCATATCTAACAATACAGTCAGGGAATTGTACCCCTCAGTTACAGATACCATCTGATGTCAGGTAAGGTATCTATGTTATCAGTGTTAGGATAATCAGACTCGTTTTCATGAAGATATAAGCTTTTTTGTGATATGTGCTCCAGCTGTTTCACTGTAAAATCCACGAGGAAATGAAAGCAGCTATTATCCGTGCGCGCCTCAAACGTGCGTGCGTGCACGTATAGTATTGATCATCTAGCGTTTATTTGAAAATGATTCATAAATAGGCCGACAAATATCAACGTTCTGGAATATTCCAGTAAAAGGCGATTATCACAGAATGGGCTGTTTTTCACCTCAAAACGGGTGCTTTTCAAAATGCTCTCAAACGGAAATGAAGCGATAAAAAACCAATCTGCCTTGACAACACTGACTGGAAAATGATTCTTTGATAAGCGACGGGCAGATTAGACACATAGCCATCATTTAAAACATAGATTAGGCGATATTAACGTTAACATTGGCGCCGATGGTGGCATTCAAGCACTAAGTCGTGCGCCCCCTGGTGGCACTGAAAGTGTTAATTGTGCGGAAAAAAAACGTTGCGCAGTGATTGATTGATTGAAAATTTCAAGTTCTAAATGCATGAAACTGCTCTTGGTCAGTGTGTCAGATCAATATCCAAATCCAGTCCATAGCTTCATGTAAACTGAATAGAAATGGTTACTCTGGACTTTAATAAAATAATAATTAAAAGAGAATGATACAACTGAATAATATATGGTTGTAACTTAAGACTGGATTTTGTTTGCGAATTTGAAATAAGATTTGGTATTTTTCTGAGCAAAACCAAGCTATGTAGTCTACAGTATATATCATCTATCAAATCAAATCAAATTTATTTGTAAAGCCCGAAATCACAAGGCAATGCCCCTATGGACAGTCTTCTTCAACTACAACTTGCACCTTACCCTAAGTTGTACCTCATCCCATTTCTGCATTGTACTTTATACTGTATTGTACTGTAAATTCTTTCTACTCTGTATTGTATATTGTATATATCTATATTGATGAACACTTTTGTTTACACTTGTTTACGTACTTTTGACTTTCTATTTTATACTTTATCTATTTTTATCTAGCACACTCTCAGGAGCAAAACAGAAAAAAGCATTTCATATAAAAGTATTCTGTATTTTTGTATGACAACTAATAAAGAAACTTGAAACTTGAAACTTTAAACAAGTCAAGAAGAAACATCATAATAAGTTGTTATTAATAAAAAATGGGGGACCCTGATGTAAACAAGACGAAAGTCTTTCTCTGGTCTGCATCCACTTAACAATTGTGTGTATTGAGCCATTCTGCAATCTGCTAATACAATTTTCAATCAATCAATCAAACCAGACACCTGCCCAGAGATAAGAGTCAAGGTACTGTAGAGAGAAGGATATAGAGGTTCCCCCCCCCCCCCCTAGAAACTGAGAAGAGACACACCCAAATCATACAGTTTCATATTAAAAATTAAATCAGCTGTGGACCTAAATGGGAAATGTAGTTTCTCACCCTTGGACCCCAGTTCATTAAAAGGTATCTTGCTACTCTCGTTGTTTGACTCCCCATCAGGAAAAGACCAAACCCCCATTGTGGGTCTTGATTGAACTCAGTTTGAGGTTCTCCTTCTCTTCATCCTTTAGGATCCTGGGCTGAAGACCTGCGTCATGGTCATGGCGTCTACACATACTCCAACAGAGACTCATATGAAGACCTGCGTCATGGTCATGGCGTCTACACAGACTCCAACAGAGACTCATATGAAGACCTGCGTCATGGTCATGGCGTCTACACATACTCCAACAGAGACTCATATGAAGACCTGCGTCATGGTCATGGCGTCTACACATACTCCAACAGAGACTCATATGAAGACCTGCGTCATGGTCATGGCGTCTACACATACTCCAACAGAGACTCATATGAAGACCTGCGTCATGGTCATGGCATCTACACATACTCCAACAGAGACTCATATGAAGACCTGCGTCATGGTCATGGCGTCTACACATACTCCAACAGAGACTCATATGAAGACCTGCGTCATGGTCATGGCGTCTACACATACTCCAACAGAGACTCATATGAAGACCTGCGTCATGGTTGTAACTGAGGGGTACAATTCCCTGACTGTATTGATAAGTATGGTATCATTAAACCACTACCGCTTTATGTACTTTAACTACTGGCCATACAGTACACAATATCTAAATATGATGAACACTTTCCCACATATGAAATCAGGTCCACACAAATGTAACAGTCGAATATTTAATATAGCAAAAGGTATATACAATAGTTACTTATTACATTTATGATTTGAATGCACTTGTAAGGCAAATTAGTATTCGTAGGCAACACTGAATGTCCAATCTCTGGTTACGCAGGAAGCAAGTATACAACCTGGTTCTTAGGGAATTATAGCGATGGTACTTAATGATTATAGCGGGATATACTAAAGGGGTCCTGCCGGTTGTAAGTCAGTAGGGGGGGGGGGGGGGTTAGGAGAGCCGTCAGCTGTATCCCATCTGGCCAACGATTTCTGGGGAGAATTCAGGTACAGAACACAGTGCCCGCAGTATCTTGATCCACAGATGAATACACTTGGGCCCTCTTGTAGACGGTAGCTGTAGGCTGTAGGTCCACAACGAAGGAGAAGCGAGGCGACCTCGGTCTGGGTTGAGCACCGTCTCACCTGGGCTCCTCTCGGGGGTAATTCCAACACTCACCGGCGTTGGCTGTTATCCGCTCCACAAATCAAAGCACCCAAAGCAAATAGATATTCCATGCCGTATAGGGCTCAGCAGTCGTCCGGGTAGGTAATCCAATGTGCAGGTCCCTTCGGTCCTCGTCTAGAACTCCTCGGATGCAAGCACCACATGTGGTCTGCCCAACCTGGTTAAGCTTCTAGATAACACGAGGAGGCGATGGGGATGCTACTCACTTTAGAACTCGATACCGCACGATGCACCATACATAATAGACTATTATTAACTTAATAGAAATACGTCCCACTCGACGGTACAGTGCCAAACTATGACAATTCAGCTATTAATTTACACGAGGTCTCAATGCCTATTCTGGGGCCAAATAGACCATACTGCACCACACGCTGGTCGTGGGTGAGGCTTCACGTCTGTTACTAGGTTGGAGGGTAAAGGACTAAGGGCTAAGGGTCGTCTACATTTACTTGCGCCATATTTATATGCGCGGTGAACAAATAGTACCATTCGTATTTCGGTAGCCGTATTCCTACGCGGAACCGGGGCTTGTCACGACATGTTCGTCGGCGCTATTGAACTTGACTCAAGGGGCTTGTCTGCTGGCGCCAGGTCCTTGTCCAATGAGAGAATGAACTATTATGGGCTGTAGTAGACTAAAGGGATATTCAGTGTATATGTACAAAGAATATACAAGGGATATCGAACGATATACAAATACTATTAAATATATATCCATAAATAAATATATATATTCGGTTTAATCTGATCCTTCACAACAATGGTCATGGCGTCTACACAGACTCCAACAGAGACTCATATGATGGGGAATGGTTGAACAATGAAAGGTAACTCTGGTCTACATCCATTACATGGAATGGAAGAGTAGTTGTTACTGTGGAATGTGGATCCTAAATAAACTAAACTAAACTAAACTAAACTAAACTAAACAAACATCAGGGAATTCTATAAAGGAAGTCATCTTTACCTGTGACTGTATGTCTGTCCTTTACCTGTGACTGTATGTCTGTCCTCATCTTTACCTGTGACTGTATGTCTGTCCTCATCTTTACCTGTGACTGTATGTCTGTACTCATCTTTACCTGTGACTGTATGTCTGTCCTCATCTTTACCTGTGACTGTATGTCTGTCCTCATCTTTACCTGTGACTGTATGTCTGTCCTCATCTTTACCTGTGACTGTATGTCTGTCCTCATCTTTACCTGTGACTGTATGTCTGTCCTCATCTTTACCTGTGACTGTATGTCTGTCCTCATCTTTACCTGTGACTGTATGTCTGTCCTCATCTTTACCTGTGACTGTATGTCTGTCCTCATCTTTACCTGTGACTGTATGTCTGTCCTCATCTTTACCTGTGACTGTATGTCTGTCCTCATCTTTACCTGTGACTGTATGTCTGTCCTCATCTTTACCTGTGACTGTATGTCTGTCCTCATCTTTACCTGTGACTGTATGTCTGTCCTCATCTTTACCTGTGACTGTATGTCTGTCCTCATCTTTACCTGTGACTGTATGTCTGTCCTCATCTTTACCTGTGACTGTATGTCTGACTGTATGTCTGTCCTTTGCATATCCCTCTGGTGACTCTGGATAACAGTTAGCCGATCGTTGGCCCTTGTGTTAGTAAACTTTTCAATCAATCAATCAATCAATCAATCAATCAATCAATCAATCAATCACAGGCAGCCATGCTGGAAGAAGGAGAACTACATAAACATTCGGTGCAGGCCTCTATTGACCATTCATAGATGTTGATTTGAATGGGAAGTTATGTGGTTTCAAACCATCTTCTCACTCAGTAAAGAACATAATGCTCCCACAGTGTACTTTTCCCATATGGAAGTATTTTTTGGATTATTCTTTGACATTTTGTCTATTCTTTCAAGCATAATTGAAGACATGAACTGCTTTGAGGTTCAGGAGTTTCTATATGGACAAGAAAAGACTGCCTATCAGAAACACATGTTTAGGAGGGGGGGGGGGGGCGGGGTGGGGGGGGGGGGGGGGGGTGGGGGGGGGGGGGGGGGTTGTGCATACTGTACATTTAAATTGGAGAATTCAATTTGGACATTTTGTCTGCTTTAATTTAAGAAATCTTATGGGTAGGTGCTGTACAAGCATTTTCACAGGAACCGTTCTGTGGAAACGTCCCTGGTTTCCATTATGAAACCTTACTTGTAAACTTGAGTTTGTTTTAATTCATTCATAAATGTTCTAATTAACCTCACATTTACTTTATTCCCTTTATCCTTGGGGTCTGTTACACCCCGCAGTAAGGGGACACAACACAAGGCCACAGACATAGAAGGTGAGGGTGTAGTGACACAAAACCGTGAAACAGTTTTAAAATAGTATTTATTTCACAAAAACTCAACAGAGAACAAGGCACCAAACAGTGGCACCAAATCAATATTCAAAAAGGAAAAGAACAGTGTCCATAACAGGGTCATTTTTACCTCAGCAGTTTAAACCTCCAGCAAATGATCATAATCAAAACTGTACCTGAATGAAAACTTTATTTAACAGATTGCAGAATGGGTACAATACAGTACAGCTCAATACACACACTTGTTAAGGGGATGCAGACCAGAGAAAGACTTTCGTCTTGTTTACATCAGGGTCCCCCATTTTCAATTCATAGTGACATTTATGACATACACAACATACATGACATCATGACATTTATGGCATAGGGACATACATGACATACAGGTATGTCATTAGGACGATATTGATCACCCTTTGCGTCTTTTAGAGCAAAGATAATGAGAGTGCGTTGCAACGGCTGTAGTGGAAAATCTATGATTGTCTCACATAAATATAAATGATATGTATTGCATATATTCAAATGACACTTGTCTTTCATGACATAATTATGTGTATAGTGATTCATCATAATTGTGATTGCTTGTCAGGAGAACGCACACAGAGATGTTCAATGTCCTGGTTTATGTCAAAACCATCTGTTATCTGTGTGATTCAGCTTATTTATGACCACTTTCTAGAAAACACAGCAACCTGACCTTAGCAGCACTAAGATGTCAAATACCCTGCTGCAAATCAAATATGCAGGGGACATAGTCCACCACCAGTAAACACAATCATGACACCAGCCAGCTGTGTATTCAGAATATCACTGTATATAAAGTGATGACGCATTACCTAAAATGATATATATGGCTGCTTTTTTATATAGCGCTTTTATCCAAAGCGCTTTACAATTTGTTACTTACATATTACCCATTCACACACCGACGGCGGAGGCAACCATGCAAGGTGCCAACCTGCTCATCGGGAGCAATTAGGGGTTAAGTGTCTTGCTCAAGGACACATCGACACGCTGCCCAGGAGGAGCGGGAATCGAACCGGGAACCTCCGGATTGCCAGACGACTGCTCTACCTCCTGAGCCACTGTCGCCCCAGATATAGGTAATGCGTCTAAAATATTGAAAAATGTTATTTTTGCTGACGATACAAATGTCTTCTGTGAGGGAGAGAACCTCCAATTGATTTTAAAGAATGTCACAGCTGAGCTATCCAAGCTGAAAGTGTGGTTTGATGTAAATAAATTATCATTAAATATAAAAAAAAAAAAATCATGATATTTGGTAAATGTGATATACAAGCAAATACACCGGTTGAACTAATGATTGATAGTATTAAACTGGAGAGGGTATTTGAGAATACATTTCTGGGTGTGATAATAGACCACAAACTCAACTGGAAACCTCAAGTCAAATATGTCAGGACTAAATTGGCACGGAGTGTTGGTGTTTTATGCAAGATAAGACACATTCTAAACCAGTGGAGGCTGCTGACCAAATTTTTAGGTGAAGCACAAATTATTATATTATATATTAAATTATATTTTTTAAACATCCCCAACGCTGCAACACCCCCATTCCTCCCAGGTGTCAGGCTCCTCATTCGCTTCCATTCATTTTGGGGACGTACAGTATACAGTGGCTCGGTGGCCCCTGATCAAACCAGACCATGTACAGTATACAGTGGCTCGGTGGCCCCTGATCAAACCAGACCATGTACAGTATACAGTGGCTCGGTGGCCCCTGATCAAACCAGACCATGTACAGTATACAGTGGCTCGGTGGCCCCTGATCAAACCAGACCATGTACAGTATACAGTGGCTCGGTGGCCCCTGATCAAACCAGACCATGTACAGTATACAGTGGCTCGGTGGCCCCTGATCAAACCAGACCATGTACAGTATACAGTGGCTCGGTGGCCCCTGATCAAACCAGACCATGTACAGTATACAGTGGCTCGGTGGCCCCTGATCAAACCAGACCATGTACAGTATACAGTGGCTCGGTGGCCCCTGATCAAACCAGACCATGTACAGTATACAGTGGCTCGGTGGCCCCTGATCAAACCAGACCATGTACAGTATACAGTGGCTCGGCGGCCCCTGATCAAACCAGACCATGTACAGTATACAGTGGCTCGGTGGCCCCTGATCAAACCAGACCATGTACAGTATACAGTGGCTCGGTGGCCCCTGATCAAACCAGACCATGTACAGTATACAGTGGCTCGGTGGCCCCTGATCAAACCAGACCATGTACAGTATACAGTGGCTCGGTGGCCCCTGATCAAACCAGACCATGTACAGTATACAGTGGCTCGGCGGCCCCTGATCAAACCAGACCATGTACAGTATACAGTGGCTCGGTGGCCCCTGATCAAACCAGACCATGTACAGTATACAGTGGCTCGGTGGCCCCTGATCAAACCAGACCATGTACAGTATACAGTGGCTCGGTGGCCCCTGATCAAACCAACAGACCATGTACAGTATACAGTGGCTCGGTGGCCCCTGATCAAACCAGACCATGTACAGTATACAGTGGCTCGGTGGCCCCTGATCAAACCAGACCATGTACAGTATACAGTGGCTCGGTGGCCCCTGATCAAACCAGACCATGTACAGTATACAGTGGCTCGGCGGCCCCTGATCAAACCAGACCATGTACAGTATACAGTGGCTCGGTGGCCCCTGATCAAACCAGACCATGTACAGTATACAGTGGCTCGGTGGCCCCTGATCAAACCAGACCATGTACAGTATACAGTGGCTCGGTGGCCCCTGATCAAACCAGACCATGTACAGTATACAGTGGCTCGGTGGCCCCTGATCAAACCAGACCATGTACAGTATACAGTGGCTCGGCGGCCCCTGATCAAACCAGACCATGTACAGTATACAGTGGCTCGGCGGCCCCTGATCAAACCAGACCATGTACAGTATACAGTGGCTCGGTGGCCCCTGATCAAACCAGACCATGTACAGTATACAGTGGCTCGGTGGCCCCTGATCAAACCAACAGACCATGTACAGTATACAGTGGCTCGGCGGCCCCTGATCAAACCAAGCAGACCATGTACAGTATACAGTGGCTCGGCGGCCCCTGATCAAACCAGACCATGTACAGTATACAGTGGCTCGGCGGCCCCTGATCAAACCAGACCATGTACAGTATACAGTGGCTCGGCGGCCCCTGATCAAACCAGACCATGTACAGTATACAGTGGCTCGGTGGCCCCTGATCAAACCAGACCATGTACAGTATACAGTGGCTCGGCGGCCCCTGATCAAACCAACAGACCATGTACAGTATACAGTGGCTCGGTGGCCCCTGATCAAACCAACAGACCATGTACAGTATACAGTGGCTCGGTGGCCCCTGATCAAACCAGACCATGTACAGTATACAGTGGCTCGGTGGCCCCTGATCAAACCAGACCATGTACAGTATACAGTGGCTCGGTGGCCCCTGATCAAACCAGACCATGTACAGTATACAGTGGCTCGGCGGCCCCTGATCAAACCAGACCATGTACAGTATACAGTGGCTCGGTGGCCCCTGATCAAACCAACAGACCATGTACAGTATACAGTGGCTCGGCGGCCCCTGATCAAACCAACAGACCATGTACAGTATACAGTGGCTCGGTGGCCCCTGATCAAACCAACAGACCATGTACAGTATACAGTGGCTCGGTGGCCCCTGATCAAACCAGACCATGTACAGTATACAGTGGCTCGGTGGCCCCTGATCAAACCAGACCATGTACAGTATACAGTGGCTCGGTGGCCCCTGATCAAACCAACAGACCATGTACAGTATACAGTGGCTCGGTGGCCCCTGATCAAACCAGACCATGTACAGTATACAGTGGCTCGGCGGCCCCTGATCAAACCAGACCATGTACAGTATACAGTGGCTCGGTGGCCCCTGATCAAACCAGACCATGTACAGTATACAGTGGCTCGGCGGCCCCTGATCAAACCAGACCATGTACAGTATACAGTGGCTCGGCGGCCCCTGATCTAACCAACAGACCATGTACAGTATACAGTGGCTCGGCGGCCCCTGATCAAACCAACAGACCATGTACAGTATACAGTGGCTCGGCGGCCCCTGATCAAACCAACAGACCATGTACAGTATACAGTGGCTCGGCGGCCCCTGATCAAACCAGACCATGTACAGTATACAGTGGCTCGGCGGCCCCTGATCAAACCAACAGACCATGTACAGTATACAGTGGCTCGGTGGCCCCTGATCAAACCAACAGACCATGTACAGTATACAGTGGCTCGGCGGCCCCTGATCAAACCAACAGACCATGTACAGTATACAGTGGCTCGGCGGCCCCTGATCAAACCAACAGACCATGTACAGTATACAGTGGCTCGGCGGCCCCTGATCAAACCAACAGACCATGTACAGTATACAGTGGCTCGGCGGCCCCTGATCAAACCAACAGACCATGTACAGTATACAGTGGCTCGGCGGCCCCTGATCAAACCAACAGACCATGTACAGTATACAGTGGCTCGGCGGCCCCTGATCAAACCAACAGACCATGTACAGTATACAGTGGCTCGGCGGCCCCTGATCAAACCAACAGACCATGTACAGTATACAGTGGCTCGGCGGCCCCTGATCAAACCAACAGACCATGTACAGTATACAGTGGCTCGGCGGCCCCTGATCAAACCAACAGACCATGTACAGTATACAGTGGCTCGGCGGCCCCTGATCAAACCAAGCAGACCATGTACAGTATACAGTGGCTCGGCGGCCCCTGATCAAACCAACAGACCATGTACAGTATACAGTGGCTCGGCGGCCCCTGATCAAACCAACAGACCATGTACAGTATACAGTGGCTCGGCGGCCCCTGATCAAACCAGACCATGTACAGTATACAGTGGCTCGGCGGCCCCTGATCAAACCAACAGACCATGTACAGTATACAGTGGCTCGGCGGCCCGATCAAACCAGACCATGTACAGTATACAGTGGCTCGGCGGCCCCTGATCAAACCAGACCATGTACAGTATACAGTGGCTCGGCGGCCCGATCAAACCAAGCAGACCATGTACAGTATACAGTGGCTCGGCGGCCCCTGATCAAACCAAGCAGACCATGTACAGTATACAGTGGCTCGGTGGCCCCTGATCAAACCAAGCAGACCATGTACAGTATACAGTGGCTCGGTGGCCCCTGATCAAACCAAGCAGACCATGTACAGTATACAGTGGCTCGGCGGCCCGATCAAACCAAGCAGACCATGTACAGTATACAGTGGCTCGGTGGCCCCTGATCAAACCAAGCAGACCATGAACAGTATACAGTGGCTCGGCGGCCCCTGATCAAACCAAGCAGACCATGTACAGTATACAGTGGCTCGGCGGCCCCTGATCAAACCAAGCAGACCATGTACAGTATACAGTGGCTCGGCGGCCCGATCAAACCAACAGACCATGTACAGTATGGCTCGGGCCCATCAAAAAATAACACAGTATGCTATGACTGGCCCCTGTAAATGTCCTAACACAACCCCCTCAATGTACAGTAAATGACCAAGTATGGTTGTCAATATTCCAATGTACAGTACAGTTTTGTTTGTACAGTTGTACAGTGTATGTCCCCCACCTCCAATGTACAGTCCCGTCCCGTCCCCCCCTACCCAACCTCCTCCAATGTACAGTTTCTACGTCAAATGTATATACTCCCTTTTCTGGACTATTTTTATATCACAAACAGTACTGTCTGTATGTGCAAGTCTGGTACATGTCAGAATTCTCCTGCTCCTCGTATGCTTTTCCAATGACTGGAATCAGGTAGCTGGACTGTATATTGTAGTACGTTGTTGTTTTCTGAGGCAGCTGAAGCTTCAAAAGCCCAATCAGCAATGTCAGTGTAAGTTGCACTAGTGAAAAGTGTTGCTGCTGCTGCTAGCAGGTTATTTTCAGCCATTCCACGTACAGTTGGACACGACTCCCAGTCTCCAGTGTGTCCATCGTTGCATTTCCATGTCACTTTGATTCTGCTGCCAGATGTTGATATGTCTTGGTTCAGGTCACACAATGCATCTCCACAAATATGACACCTTTGGAAGAGTTCCATGAGATTGGACTCATTCACAATGCACTTGTTGTTATTTCTTGCTCTTATTAGTCCAGCGATGCTTGATGTGCCTCCTGAACTAGATGTCTTGCCTGAGGTCGAGGAGCTTGTCAAGGGGACACAACTGGACTCTGCAGGATCAGCAGCAGCCTCTGAAGTCATGCTGATGTCCAACACAGCTGATGACGATGTACTGATGTCCATTTCACTAGATTCCATTTGGTGCGTTTCCTGTTGCAGACAAACCAACATGAACATGTTTAGTTTCTCTACTCACCTTTACATGAGTGTTTCAGCACTGACTAAATTACTCAAATGTAATGTATTGACTTTTATTAGGGATCCTAGATAGATAACATATACTCAGTCACATGGAAGGTTAGCCTTGTTTTTGTCCTGCACGTAGTCATTGTGGAAGAAGATGCCATGTCCTACAAATTAAATAACTTTCATTACATTGATTACATTGAAAAGTAATAGAAAATTCATAGCATGAGATATGATTAATTAGCCTACCGATTGTTGTGTCCAGCTGGGTGCCAGGGAAATACATGGTTTTCTGCGGGTTACTGTTTGCTGAGGACTAGTCAGCTGTGGGAGTTTGAACTCTGCAGGGTTTTCTGGACGAATTTTCTTGGGTGTTGATTGTGGTAAACTGGCAAATAGGTTGGTAGGATCCACCACTTCTGGTTCACCCTAATGATGAATGACAGAACATGGATAAAAACACATTATTATTCATAAATAATACATACATGAAGGCAATATGTACATATTGGTATTACAACTCTGCACATACATCTGATTAGCACTACACTCAGTAGTACTCATTTATATATTTTGTACCCAGTTTAATCACCTGTACATTGTATATTGCTGTTGCACTTTACTGTTACATTTGCACTCTGGTTGGATTCCAAACGTCTTTTCGTCGTACTGTACTTGTGCTGTATAATGACAATATATTTCAATCTAATCTAATCTAAAATATACATACTCCTCTCCAAGGCCAGATTAAGACTTCAGAGGCCCCTGGGCCAGATTCTTGTGGAGGCCCCCCCAA
Organism: Notolepis coatsorum; assembly: GCF_963971535.1. Taxonomy (NCBI): domain Eukaryota; kingdom Metazoa; phylum Chordata; class Actinopteri; order Aulopiformes; family Paralepididae; genus Notolepis; species Notolepis coatsorum. The sequence goes on from NW_028170023.1 coordinate 183,819, forward strand.
ACACACATACACGTGCACGCACGCACAGTGGCGTTTTTATATGTCACTTTAAAAAATATATAGAATATTTAGAAGTGGTGGGCTCTGAGGGCCAAGCTAAAAGGACGTTGATCACCCCTGCCCACTTTGACAACCTAGGATGGCTTAGAGTAGACGACAGAGTACAGGAACTTGCAATGGGCCTGGTCTACAAGATACACTACACGACCAAGGTACCCATGTACATGTCAAAATACTTCCCAAAGGTCAGTGAATACCACGATCACAACACCAGAGGGAGCTCCACAAATCATGTTAAACCCAGATTCGGCTCAAACAAGGGACTAAACACGTTTCGCAATTATGCCACATCAATGTGGAACGCCCTACCCAAAGCTGTAAAGGAATGTGAATCAATACCCACTTTCAAAACCACTCTCAAAGAACACCTACGGGAGACTGCAATTCGAAACTGGCCCCTGTAAATGTCCTAACCTAATCCCCTCCAATGTACAGTAAATGACCAAGTATGGTTGTCAATATTCCAATGTACAGTTTTGCTTGTACAGTTGTACAGTGTCCCCCACCAACCCACCCCTCCCACCCACCGAACCACCTCCAATGTACAGTCCCCCCCACCCCCCCAACCCCACCCCACCTACCCAACCTCCTCCAATGTACAGTTTCTACATCAAATGTATATACTCTCTTTTCTGGACTCTTTTCGTATCACAAACAGTACTGTATTTGCAAATCTGGTATGTCATAAATGTATAGATGTAGCACTACTGTCTATCTGTATGTCATGTATGTCATATATGTTATGATGAATTGAAAATGGGGGACCCTGATGTAAACAAGACGAAAGTCTTTCTCTGGTCTGCATCCCCTTAACAATTATAGAGCTGTACTGTACTGTACTGTACCAATTCTACAATCTGTTAATAAAGTTTTCAATCAATCAATCAAGAAGCGAAAAGAAACACATCATGTTTAGATGGGGGGATGGCGCCATCCTCAGGAAGAAAAAAAACATGCACACACTTTGGAGACAAGAATATAATATTATAATAGTAAGCTTACTTTTACGTGAATGTCAATTTAAATTATAATTAGGGAAGGGAGGGGGTTGAAATGTGTTTTTGTCCTGTGTTACTGTCTGTGAATGAATGAATTAATGAAAATTGTATTTAACAGATTGCAGAATGGGTACAAATAATACAGTACGGCTCAATACACACAATTGTTAACACTTTGAGAGCCACTCACGGCTAAACTCGTGTTTACGATAGTTACTTTGAAAGCTACTCACAAGATTTCTCTGATTTTTTTTTTTTTTTTTTTTAGCGATCTGAAATCATATTGCATCACGCGAGCCTACCCTAGCCTACCCAAGGGCCGCCGGCGATCAGATGTGAAAAAAGCACCCCCTATCGTCTCCCAGATGGTAAATCACCCTTTTGGAATGGACTCAATGAAAATGGGAAAAAAATATATTCCAGTCCACATTTCACTTCTCACCCATGCAGCCGGAGTACCAGAGTTCATTCAGGGGGCTCTGAGCCCCGCGGATCATGAGTTCTACTGTATACACGTTAGATCTATACACTTATCGATTTTTTCGAATGGTGATTAGGAATTGGAATATACCAGTTGGATACCATCTGATGTCAGGTAAGGTATCTATGTTATCAGTGTTAGGATAATCAGACTCGTTTTCATGAAGATATAAGCTTTTTTGTGATATGTGCTCCAGCTGTTTCACTGTAAAATCCACGAGGAAATGAAAGCAGCTATTATCCGTGCGCGCCTCGAACGTGCGTGCGTGCACGTATAGTATTGATCATCTAGCGTTTATTTGAAAATGATTCATAAATAGGCAGACAAATATCAACGTTCTGGAATATTCCAGTAAAAGGCGATTATCACAGAATGGGCTGTTTTTCACCTCAAAACGGGTGCTTTTCAAAATGCTCTCAAACGGAAATGAAGCGATAAAAAACCAATCTGCCTTGACAACACTGACTGGAAAATGATTCTTTGATAAGCGACGGGCAGATTAGACACATAGCCATCATTTAAAACATAGATTAGGCGATATTAACGTTAACATTGGCGCCGATGGTGGCATTCAAGCACTAAGTCGTGCGCCCCCTGGTGGCACTGAAAGTGTTAATTGTGCGGAAAAAAAACGTTGCGCAGTGATTGATTGATTGAAAATTTCAAGTTCTAAATGCATGAAACTGCTCTTGGTCAGTGTGTCAGATCAATATCCAAATCCAGTCCATAGCTTCATGTAAACTGAATAGAAATGGTTACTCTGGACTTTAATAAAATAATAATTAAAAGAGAATGATACAACTGAATAATATATGGTTGTAACTTAAGACTGGATTTTGTTTGCGAATTTGAAATAAGATTTGGTATTTTTCTGAGCAAAACCAAGCTATGTAGTCTACAGTATATATCATCTATCAAATCAAATCAAATTTATTTGTAAAGCCCGAAATCACAAGGCAATGCCCCTATGGGCTGGACAAGTCTTCTTCAACTACAACTTGCACCTTACCCTAAGTTGTACCTCATCCCATTTCTGCATTGTACTTTATACTGTATTGTACTGTAAATTCTTTCTACTCTGTATTGTATATTGTATATATCTATATTGATGAACACTTTTGTTTACACTTGTTTACATACTTTTGACTTTCTATTTTATACTTTATCTATTTTTATCTAGCACACTCTCAGGAGCAAAACAGAAAAAAGCATTTCATATAAAAGTATTCTGTATTTTTGTATGACAACTAATAAAGAAACTTTAAACTTGAAACTTTAAACAAGTCAAGAAGAAACATCATAATAAGTTGTTATTAATAAAAAATGGGGGACCCTGATGTAAACAAGACGAAAGTCTTTCTCTGGTCTGCATCCACTTAACAATTGTGTGTATTGAGCCATTCTGCAATCTGCTAATACAATTTTCAATCAATCAATCAAACCAGACACCTGCCCAGAGATAAGAGTCAAGGTACTGTAGAGAGAAGGATATAGAGGTTGAATAAACCAGAGGCCTGACAACCCTGTTGTTACTTCCCCCCCCCCCCCCCCCCCCCCTAGAAACTGAGAAGAGACACACCCAAATCATACAGTTTCATATTAAAAATTAAATCAGCTGTGGACCTAAATGGGAAATGTAGTTTCTCACCCTTGGACCCCAGTTCATTAAAAGGTATCTTGCTACTCTCGTTGTTTGACTCCCCATCAGGAAAAGACCAAACCCCCATTGTGGGTCTTGATTGAACTCAGTTTGAGGTTCTCCTTCTCTTCATCCTTTAGGATCCTGGGCTGAAGACCTGCGTCATGGTCATGGCGTCTACACATACTCCAACAGAGACTCATATGAAGACCTGCGTCATGGTCATGGCGTCTACACAGACTCCAACAGAGACTCATATGAAGACCTGCGTCATGGTCATGGCGTCTACACATACTCCAACAGAGACTCATATGAAGACCTGCGTCATGGTCATGGCGTCTACACATACTCCAACAGAGACTCATATGAAGACCTGCGTCATGGTCATGGCGTCTACACATACTCCAACAGAGACTCATATGAAGACCTGCGTCATGGTCATGGCGTCTACACATACTCCAACAGAGACTCATATGAAGACCTGCGTCATGGTCATGGCGTCTACACATACTCCAACAGAGACTCATATGAAGACCTGCGTCATGGTCATGGCGTCTACACATACTCCAACAGAGACTCATATGAAGACCTGCGTCATGGTCATGGCGTCTACACATACTCCAACAGAGACTCATATGAAGACCTGCGTCATGGTCATGGCGTCTACACATACTCCAACAGAGACTCATATGAAGACCTGCGTCATGGTCATGGCGTCTACACAGACTCCAACAGAGACTCATATGAAGACCTGCGTCATGGTCATGGCGTCTACACAGACTCCAACAGAGACTCATATGAAGACCTGCGTCATGGTCATGGCGTCTACACAGACTCCAACAGAGACTCATATGAAGACCTGCGTCATGGTCATGGCGTCTACACATACTCCAACAGAGACTCATATGAAGACCTGCGTCATGGTCATGGCGTCTACACATACTCCAACAGAGACTCATATGAAGACCTGCGTCATGGTCATGGCGTCTACACATACTCCAACAGAGACTCATATGAAGACCTGCGTCATGGTCATGGCGTCTACACATACTCCAACAGAGACTCATATGATGGGGAATGGTTGAACAATGAAAGGTAACTCTGGTCTACATCCATTACATGGAATGGAAGAGTAGTTGTTACTGTGGAATGTGGATCCTAAATAAACTAAACTAAACTAAACTAAACTAAACTAAACAAACATCAGGGAATTCTATAAAGGAAGTCATCTTTACCTGTGACTGTATGTCTGTCCTTTACCTGTGACTGTATGTCTGTCCTCATCTTTACCTGTGACTGTATGTCTGTCCTCATCTTTACCTGTGACTGTATGTCTGTCCTCATCTTTACCTGTGACTGTATGTCTGTCCTCATCTTTACCTGTGACTGTATGTCTGTCCTCATCTTTACCTGTGACTGTATGTCTGTCCTCATCTTTACCTGTGACTGTATGTCTGTCCTCATCTTTACCTGTGACTGTATGTCTGTCCTCATCTTTACCTGTGACTGTATGTCTGTCCTCATCTTTACCTGTGACTGACAACGCTATCTACACACTACAGTACTAGAGAATTCAAAGTGCCCGCGAGGCGATGACGTTGTTGTTGTGACGTTTATGACGTTTAGCTTTTATCGCAGGTGTATATATATATCATCAAACGATGCACAATAAGTTCATGAACAATAACAAAACACTCCACCCTGGGCCTGATAGCTGCGGTGGTAGCCATTTAGCTACATTAGCTCCAACAAGTTATCTTCTTAAACTGAGATAAAAATTATTTTGAAAACAAGCTCGCTGCAGAGCCACAGTACAGCCCAAGAGAAACCATTATCTGATTGGGCCACAAGGCTGTCAATCATGCTAGCTGCAGAGCCACAGAACAGCAAAAGCTGATTGGTGGATTGAATGATTGACAGCCTTGTTATCCATTCAATGGCAAGAGTTTAACTGCACAGACCGTGCTTAGATGAAGTTAATAGCCTATTTTGATAGGCTGTTGAATGAATGAATGAATTTATTCACACACACACACGATACATTTACATGCGAGTATCCTCATGTGATATCAATGTCACAAATTGTGTGCATGTGCCAGGTCTCCCAAGAAGCTATTTAAAGCTTTTGGAGGGAGCCTGAACACAGATACAAACAGAATATAAACAACAAAACAATAACAAAAAACAAAACAAAACAATACAACGTGGGTAGGTTTACACACCTACCTACTAACTGACATATAACAGAGATACATAATACAGACAATTTTATTCCTAAGTTATAATTTTAATTAGAGATATGATTTTAGCAGTTCCTCTTTCAGTGATTTTTTAAAGGTTTTAAAGGTATTAGTCATTTTTTGATTTTCGTCAAGCTTGTTCCAGATCTGTGGACCCCTGCATGCTATGCTTAGGCTAGCACAATTGAGTCTTCTCCTCTTGCCAGATATAAGATGCTTATTTCTTGTGTTGTGGATGTGCAGTGGTTGGCAGACTGGGACAAGCTCAGACAGTCTGTGATTCATGTTGTTGACAACTTGATACATAATTGATGCGTTTTGATGAATGTTAAATTCAGCGAGCCTCAGGAGACCAAAGCGATGGAAAAGAGGCTTTGAGGGCGCTCTATACCCGGACCATGACAGCACTCGTAGTACCCTCTTTTGTAGGCTTTCTAGTTTCTTGAGATGGCTGGGGTATGTGTTGCACCATATGACGTTACAGTAATTGATGAGGGGTTCAAACAGGGTTTTGTATAAAGTGAGAAGGGCAGGCAAGGGAAGAAAATTACGTATTTTGCAGAATAAGCCAACATATTTGGACAGTTTTGTTTGTAGATATTTTATGTGGCATTTGAAGTTGAGTGACTCATCGATGATGACCCCCAGGAATTTTGTGGACACCACTCTTGACAGCTCCTTTCCATTTATTTGTATGCACATGTGATGTGTGCGCATCCAATTTGAGTGGAAGACAATGAAATTTGTTTTGCTGAGATTTAGTGATAATTTGTTGCATTTGAACCAGGTGTCCACTTTTTGTAGTTCTGTATTGAGTAGATCTTGTAGCTCGAGTGGATTTTTATGTGACAGAAACAAATTAGTGTCATCAGCGAATATTACTTTGTGCAGTAGTACAGATGAGTTGACAAAGTCATCGCATACACTGGGGGCCTACAAATACATTCTTTCATGGGGCCCAGAATCTGGAGCTACACCCCTGACTGCGTCACTACGGGAGACTGCAATTCAAAACTGGCCCCTGTAAATGTCATAACCCAACCCTAATGTACAGTAAATTACCAATGTACAGTTTTGCTTGTACAGTGGTACAGTTTCCCCCACTCCGCCTACCCCAACCCCCACCCACCTAACCACCTCCAATGTACAGTCCCCCCCCCCCCACCCCACACCTCCTCCAGTGTACAGTTTCTACGTCAAATGTATATACTCTCTTTTTGAAACTCTTTTTGTATCACAAACAGTACTGTATTTGCAAATCTGGTATGTCATAAATATATAGATGTAGTACTGTATCTGTATATTGTGTTGTATGTCATAATATGTTATGATGAATTGAAAATGGGGGACCCTGATGTAAACAAGACGAAAGTCTTTCTCTGGTCTGCAGCGCCTGGCCCTTAACAATTGTGTGTATTGAACTGTACTGTAGTGTACTGTACCCATTCTGCAATCTGTTAATAAAGTTTTCAATCAATCAATCAATCAATCAATCAATCAGTTAACGTAACTTAAAAACGTACAGGTCCAGGACTCAGTGAAAGATATCGTATATCCTGCAGAGTGGGACACAATAATAGTCTTCAACAAATAATATCTCGTTGTCTGTCTGTAGTTCCGATGGTAAAGAAGAGAACAGCCGGCAGCAGGTTGCGTTCATTCACTACTGTCTCGAAATCCCGCGTTCCGTTTTATATGACGAGCGATCAGCTTCTTCAATGTAATACAATCGATTTCGAGTGGGTGGTAATAAAGCAATGTTGACATCTTTAGTTCAATTCATTCTAGTGGCGGACGGTCGCTCCCTGTAGACACGATGATGCTGCGCCCCTCATTGACGCCCAGAAACATCATGGAATAATAATAACAACAACTAAGCAACAGATGGAGCTTTACTTTTTTTTTTTTCAAGAAAAAAAAAGTTTTGCACATCAACCAATCAAGAAATATCCTATTGGAATTGGCCAAAGAAAATGGCGTGGCGTTGTAGAAAACAAACGTATAGTTTTCCAAAGTAGCGCCTTATCGTTGGATGTTGGCCGCAGACAGACAGACAGACAGACAGACAGACAGACAGACAGACAGACAGGTGTTTCTCGCGGCCCGGAGGCCAGAAGCTTATAGTTGACCTGTCAGCTCACTGACCACAGTGTCGGTGTCCAGGTCTTATAGTTGACCTGTCAGCTCACTGACCACAGTGTCGGTGTCCAGGTCTTATAGTTGACCTGTCAGCTCACTGACCACAGTGTCGGTGTCCAGGTCTTATAGTTGACCTGTCAGCTCACTGACCACAGTGTCAGTGTCCAGGTCTTATAGTTGACCTGTCAGCTCACTGACCACAGTGTCGGTGTCCAGGTCTTATAGTTGACCTGTCAGCTCACTGACCACAGTGTCGGTGTCCAGGTCTTATAGTTGACCTGTCAGCTCACTGACCACAGTGTCTGTGTTCAGGTCTTATAGTTGACCTGTCAGCTCACTGACCACAGTGTCAGTGTCCAGGTCTTATAGTTGACCTGTCAGCTCACTGACCACAGTGTCAGTGTCCAGGTCTAATAGTTGACCTGTCAGCTCACTGACCACAGTGTCAGTGTCCAGGTCTTATAGTTGACCTGTCAGCTCACTGACCACAGTGTCAGTGTCCAGGTCTTATAGTTGACCTGTCAGCTCACTGACCACAGTGTCGGTGTCCAGGTCTTATAGTTGACCTGTCAGCTCACTGACCACAGTGTCGGTGTCCAGGTCTTATAGTTGACCTGTCAGCTCACTGACCACAGTGTCAGTGTCCAGGTCTTATAGTTGACCTGTCAGCTCACTGACCACAGTGTCGGTGTCCAGGTCTTATAGTTGACCTGTCAGCTCACTGACCACAGTGTCAGTGTCCAGGTCTTATAGTTGACCTGTCAGCTCACTGACCACAGTGTCAGTGTCCAGGTCTTATAGTTGACCTGTCAGCTCATTGACCACAGTGTCGGTGTCCAGGTCTTATAGTTGACCTGTCAGCTCACTGACCACAGTGTCAGTGTCCAGGTCTTATAGTTGACCTGTCAGCTCATTGACCACAGTGTCAGTGTCCAGGTCTTATAGTTGACCTGTCAGCTCATTGACCACAGTGTCGGTGTCCAGGTCTTATAGTTGACCTGTCAGCTCACTGACCACAGTGTCAGTGTCCAGGTCTTATAGTTGACCTGTCAGCTCACTGACCACAGTGTCAGTGTCCAGGACTTATAGTTGACCTGTCAGCTCACTGACCACAGTGTCGGTGTCCAGGTCTTATAGTTGACCTGTCAGCTCACTGACCACAGTGTCGGTGTCCAGGTCTTATAGTTGACCTGTCAGCTCACTGACCACAGTGTCGGTGTCCAGGTCTTATAGTTGACCTGTCAGCTCACTGACCACAGTGTCAGTGTCCAGGTCTTATAGTTGACCTGTCAGCTCACTGACCACAGTGTCAGTGTCCAGGTCTTATAGTTGACCTGTCAGCTCACTGACCACAGTGTCAGTGTCCAGGTCTTATAGTTGACCTGTCAGCTCACTGACCACAGTGTCTGTGTCCAGGTCTTATAGTTGACCTGTCAGCTCACTGACCACAGTGTCTGTGTCCAGGTCTTATAGTTGACCTGTCAGCTCACTGACCACAGTGTCTGTGTCCAGGTCTTATAGTTGACCTGTCAGCTCACTGACCACAGTGTCGGTGTCCAGGTCTTATAGTTGACCTGTCAGCTCACTGACCACAGTGTCTGTGTCCAGGTCTTATAGTTGACCTGTCAGCTCACTGACCACAGTGTCTGTGTCCAGGTCTTATAGTTGACCTGTCAGCTCACTGACCACAGTGTCGGTGTCCAGGTCTTATAGTTGACCTGTCAGCTCACTGACCACAGTGTCGGTGTCCAGGTCTTATAGTTGACCTGTCAGCTCACTGACCACAGTGTCAGTGTCCAGGTCTTATAGTTGACCTGTCAGCTCACTGACCACAGTGTCAGTGTCCAGGTCTTATAGTTGACCTGTCAGCTCACTGACCACAGTGTCTGTGTCCAGGTCTTATAGTTGACCTGTCAGCTCACTGACCACAGTGTCGGTGTCCAGGTCTTATAGTTGACCTGTCAGCTCACTGACCACAGTGTCGGTGTCCAGGTCTTATAGTTGACCTGTCAGCTCACTGACCACAGTGTCGGTGTCCAGGTCTTATAGTTGACCTGTCAGCTCATTGACCACAGTGTCAGTGTCCAGGTCTTATAGTTGACCTGTCAGCTCACTGACCACAGTGTCGGTGTCCAGGTCTTATAGTTGACCTGTCAGCTCACTGACCACAGTGTCTGTGTCCAGGTCTTATAGTTGACCTGTCAGCTCACTGACCACAGTGTCGGTGTCCAGGTCTTATAGTTGACCTGTCAGCTCATTGACCACAGTGTCTGTGTCCAGGTCTTATAGTTGACCTGTCAGCTCACTGACCACAGTGTCAGTGTCCAGGTCTTATAGTTGACCTGTCAGCTCACTGACCACAGTGTCAGTGTCCAGGTCTTATAGTTGACCTGTCAGCTCATTGACCACAGTGTCGGTGTCCAGGTCTTATAGTTGACCTGTCAGCTCACTGACCACAGTGTCAGTGTCCAGGTCTTATAGTTGACCTGTCAGCTCATTGACCACAGTGTCAGTGTCCAGGTCTTATAGTTGACCTGTCAGCTCATTGACCACAGTGTCGGTGTCCAGGTCTTATAGTTGACCTGTCAGCTCACTGACCACAGTGTCAGTGTCCAGGTCTTATAGTTGACCTGTCAGCTCACTGACCACAGTGTCAGTGTCCAGGACTTATAGTTGACCTGTCAGCTCACTGACCACAGTGTCGGTGTCCAGGTCTTATAGTTGACCTGTCAGCTCACTGACCACAGTGTCGGTGTCCAGGTCTTATAGTTGACCTGTCAGCTCACTGACCACAGTGTCGGTGTCCAGGTCTTATAGTTGACCTGTCAGCTCACTGACCACAGTGTCAGTGTCCAGGTCTTATAGTTGACCTGTCAGCTCACTGACCACAGTGTCGGTGTCCAGGTCTTATAGTTGACCTGTCAGCTCACTGACCACAGTGTCGGTGTCCAGGTCTTATAGTTGACCTGTCAGCTCACTGACCACAGTGTCAGTGTCCAGGTCTTATAGTTGACCTGTCAGCTCACTGACCACAGTGTCGGTGTCCAGGTCTTATAGTTGACCTGTCAGCTCACTGACCACAGTGTCAGTGTCCAGGTCTTATAGTTGACCTGTCAGCTCACTGACCACAGTGTCAGTGTCCAGGTCTTATAGTTGACCTGTCAGCTCATTGACCACAGTGTCGGTGTCCAGGTCTTATAGTTGACCTGTCAGCTCACTGACCACAGTGTCAGTGTCCAGGTCTTATAGTTGACCTGTCAGCTCATTGACCACAGTGTCAGTGTCCAGGTCTTATAGTTGACCTGTCAGCTCATTGACCACAGTGTCGGTGTCCAGGTCTTATAGTTGACCTGTCAGCTCACTGACCACAGTGTCAGTGTCCAGGTCTTATAGTTGACCTGTCAGCTCACTGACCACAGTGTCAGTGTCCAGGACTTATAGTTGACCTGTCAGCTCACTGACCACAGTGTCGGTGTCCAGGTCTTATAGTTGACCTGTCAGCTCACTGACCACAGTGTCGGTGTCCAGGTCTTATAGTTGACCTGTCAGCTCACTGACCACAGTGTCGGTGTCCAGGTCTTATAGTTGACCTGTCAGCTCACTGACCACAGTGTCAGTGTCCAGGTCTTATAGTTGACCTGTCAGCTCACTGACCACAGTGTCAGTGTCCAGGTCTTATAGTTGACCTGTCAGCTCACTGACCACAGTGTCAGTGTCCAGGTCTTATAGTTGACCTGTCAGCTCACTGACCACAGTGTCTGTGTCCAGGTCTTATAGTTGACCTGTCAGCTCACTGACCACAGTGTCTGTGTCCAGGTCTTATAGTTGACCTGTCAGCTCACTGACCACAGTGTCTGTGTCCAGGTCTTATAGTTGACCTGTCAGCTCACTGACCACAGTGTCGGTGTCCAGGTCTTATAGTTGACCTGTCAGCTCACTGACCACAGTGTCTGTGTCCAGGTCTTATAGTTGACCTGTCAGCTCACTGACCACAGTGTCTGTGTCCAGGTCTTATAGTTGACCTGTCAGCTCACTGACCACAGTGTCGGTGTCCAGGTCTTATAGTTGACCTGTCAGCTCACTGACCACAGTGTCGGTGTCCAGGTCTTATAGTTGACCTGTCAGCTCACTGACCACAGTGTCAGTGTCCAGGTCTTATAGTTGACCTGTCAGCTCACTGACCACAGTGTCAGTGTCCAGGTCTTATAGTTGACCTGTCAGCTCACTGACCACAGTGTCTGTGTCCAGGTCTTATAGTTGACCTGTCAGCTCACTGACCACAGTGTCGGTGTCCAGGTCTTATAGTTGACCTGTCAGCTCACTGACCACAGTGTCGGTGTCCAGGTCTTATAGTTGACCTGTCAGCTCACTGACCACAGTGTCGGTGTCCAGGTCTTATAGTTGACCTGTCAGCTCATTGACCACAGTGTCAGTGTCCAGGTCTTATAGTTGACCTGTCAGCTCACTGACCACAGTGTCGGTGTCCAGGTCTTATAGTTGACCTGTCAGCTCACTGACCACAGTGTCTGTGTCCAGGTCTTATAGTTGACCTGTCAGCTCACTGACCACAGTGTCGGTGTCCAGGTCTTATAGTTGACCTGTCAGCTCATTGACCACAGTGTCTGTGTCCAGGTCTTATAGTTGACCTGTCAGCTCACTGACCACAGTGTCAGTGTCCAGGTCTTATAGTTGACCTGTCAGCTCACTGACCACAGTGTCGGTGTCCAGGTCTTATAGTTGACCTCTCAGCTCATTGACCACAGTGTCGGTGTCCAGGTCTTATAGTTGACCTGTCAGCTCACTGACCACAGTGTCGGTGTCCAGGTCTTATAGTTGACCTGTCAGCTCATTGACCACAGTGTCAGTGTCCAGGTCTTATAGTTGACCTGTCAGCTCATTGACCACAGTGTCAGTGTCGAGGTCTTATAGTTGACCTGTCAGCTCACTGACCACAGTGTCAGTGTCCAGGTCTTATAGTTGACCTGTCAGCTCACTGACCACAGTGTCAGTGTCCAGGTCTTATAGTTGACCTGTCAGCTCACTGACCACAGTGTCAGTGTCCAGGTCTTATAGTTGACCTGTCAGCTCATTGACCACAGTGTCGGTGTCCAGGTCTTATAGTTGACCTGTCAGCTCACTGACCACAGTGTCAGTGTCCAGGTCTTATAGTTGACCTGTCAGCTCACTGACCACAGTGTCGGTGTCCAGGTCTTATAGTTGACCTGTCAGCTCACTGACCACAGTGTCAGTGTCCAGGTCTTATAGTTGACCTGTCAGCTCATTGACCACAGTGTCTGTGTCCAGGTCTTATAGTTGACCTGTCAGCTCACTGACCACAGTGTCAGTGTCCAGGTCTTATAGTTGACCTGTCAGCTCATTGACCACAGTGTCAGTGTCCAGGTCTTATAGTTGACCTGTCAGCTCACTGACCACAGTGTCAGTGTCCAGGTCTTATAGTTGACCTGTCAGCTCATTGACCACAGTGTCAGTGTCCAGGTCTTCTAGTTGACCTGTCAGCTCACTGACCACAGTGTCAGTGTCCAGGTCTTATAGTTGACCTGTCAGCTCACTGACCACAGTGTCGGTGTCCAGGTCTTATAGTTGACCTGTCAGCTCACTGACCACAGTGTCTGTGTCCAGGTCTTATAGTTGACCTGTCAGCTCACTGACCACAGTGTCGGTGTCCAGGTCTTATAGTTGACCTGTCAGCTCACTGACCACAGTGTCGGTGTCCAGGTCTTATAGTTGACCTGTCAGCTCACTGACCACAGTGTCAGTGTCCAGGTCTTATAGTTGACCTGTCAGCTCACTGACCACAGTGTCAGTGTCCAGGTCTTATAGTTGACCTGTCAGCTCACTGACCACAGTGTCAGTGTCCAGGTCTTATAGTTGACCATCAGCTCACTGACCACAGTGTCGGTGTCCAGGTCTTATAGTTGACCATCAGCTCACTGACCACAGTGTCGGTGTCCAGGTCTTGTGACCGCGGTCTGAGCGCTGCAGAGAATGCGCACCAAGAACAGCCGTCATCATCATCATCATCATCATCATCATCATCATCAGACTGTTCTCCAGCCGCAGGGGGAATTGAAATGGAATAATACATATTGTAGTAGGGATTGATTGATTGATTGATTGAAAATGTTATTAACAGATTGCAGAATGGGTACAATACAGTACAGCTCAATATACACACAATTGTTAAGGGGATGCAGACCAGAGAAAGAAAGTAGTGTATTCTAAACTTCTAAAGGACTTGGAGAATATGGTAGTCCAATGTGATTACCCTTTAAAAATCATCTAGGATCCTATAATGGTGAGTGTGTACAATTAACTTTCTTTAGTTGTATTTTCCCTCACCGAATAGAAATATATAACAATTATAGTCTACTTTGCATGCATTTCTCAGTAATTTCAAGGACTCATTATTGGAAATGATTGACCATAATTCAAGATGAAGGCGGCAATATCATTCTAAAGAAAGGACGCCACCTAGTGGCGTGTCACTATATTAGTAGACTCTATGGATATATTTTAGTCTTCGTTCTATGACCGCGTCTCATTCATTCTTTCTCACTTTAGTCATAAATCAAATAAACAGACAAAGAGAAACATAAAGTAAGTTTCATATCGTTACTTTGCACAGTGTTTCCAGGATTTGACGTCGTGTACCCAACCCCCCCCCCACCCAACCTCCTCCAATGTACAGTTTCTACGTCAAATGTATATGCTCCCTTTTCCTGACTCCTTCTGTATCACAAACAGTACTGTATTTGCAAATCTGGTATGTCATAAATGTATAGATGTAGCAGTACTGACTATCTGTATGTCATGTATGTCATATATGTCCAGATGAATTGAAAATGGGGGACCCTGATGTAAACAATGTAAAAAATCTGTTAATAAAGTTTTCAATCAATCAATCAATCAATCAATCAATCAATCAATCAATTCAATCAATCAATCAATCTGTTTTTTCTTTGACCGCATCATACAAAGTCATCTAGATCTCATAGCCGGAAGGACGTTTCGATGGGAATATTTTTTTTTACCAAGCTGTAAAGCCGTAATTTATCATATGTTATAAACCCACCCTTTAATAAACCAGTCAGTTAGTTTAGCTAACATTAGTTATGAAACTCTGAAAGCAAATGACCGGTATTTGCTTCCTATGGTTGCAGGGATATGTCGCACAGGTAACGTTACCGTCAACATAGTGTGTATATCATGTTGGTTGATTGATTGATTGATTGATTGATTGAAAAGTTTATTAACAGATTGCAGAATGGGTACAGTACAGTACAGCTCGATACACACAATTGTTAAGGGGATGCAGACCAGAGAAAGACTTTCGTCTTGTTTCCATCAGGGTCCCCCATTTTCAATTCATCATAATTGGTTAGGGTATACCTTGTGTATACTGCACCTGTGTATACTGTATACTGTATACTGTACTTACTCATAGTATATATTTAGATTCTAGTGTTTATTGTAACCATATTTATTGTAATGTATAATATAACTGATATTCAGGTCATATTACAGACCCTCATCTGCACCTTTGATCACACTGCCTACTTGCTCATATGCTTATATTCAGAGTTAATTATATTGTTTACACTGCCTATTTTTACCTTTCTACTGTACTATAATATTTATTGCCTGTATTTATGTCTTACTATTACCATGCCGGGCAGCGTGTCTTTTACCAACAAACTTGCAGTTCCGTGTTCGGGTTCTGCGATCTGATTGGCCACTGACATATGCTCTCTCTACGCCCAAACAGCGCGTTACGCTAGTTCTGCCTCTAACCTCTAACAGCCTGCAGCCTGCTAGCATTATCGATTTCATATCAATCGAAATAACGTATTGTTTTCATCTCTCTATATTAACATGATTCCATCAACACAACATAAATGTTCAAAACACGACAAGACAGTTTGCATCACTTCCCACGGTTCTCGGCACTTATTCTACCGGTAGTGCGGTAGTTGTTGCCACGGTATTGGGTCTTTGGGTGAATACTTCATTGGCGGGGAAGAAGAACACTGATAGCGGTGTGTGGACCGTCCTGCGAGCCCCAGACCACCGTCCTGCGAGCCCCAGACCACCGTCCTGCGAGCCCCAGACCACCGTCCTGCGAGCCCCAGACCACCGCCCCACGAGCCCCAGACCACCGTCCTGCGAGCCCCAGACCACCGTCCTGCGAGCCCCAGACCACCGTCCTGCGAGCCCCAGACCACGTCCTGCGAGCCCCAGACCACCGTCCTGCGAGCCCCAGGCCACCGTCCTGCGAGCCCCAGGCCACCGTCCTGCGAGCCCCAGACCACCGTCCTGCGAGCCCCAGACCACCGTCCTGCGAGCCCCAGACCACCGTCCTGCGAGCCCCAGACCACCGCCCTGCCAGCCCCAGACCACCGCCCTGCCAGCCCCAGACCACCGTCCTGCGAGCCCCAGACCACCGTCCTGCGAGCCCCAGGCCACCGCCCTGCGAGCCCCAGACCACCGCCCTGCGAGCCCCAGACCACCGTCCTGCGAGCCCCAGGCCACGTCCTGCGAGCCCCAGGCCACCGTCCTGCGAGCCCCAGACCACCGTCCTGCGAGCCCCAGACCACCGTCCTGCGAGCCCCAGACCACCGTCCTGCGAGCCCCAGACCACCGTCCTGCGAGCCCCAGACCACCGCCCTGCCAGCCCCAGACCACCGCCCTGCCAGCCCCAGACCACCGTCCTGCGAGCCCCAGACCACCGCCCTGCGAGCCCCAGACCACCGCCCTGCGAGCCCCAGACCACCGTCCTGCGAGGCCCAGGCCACCGTCCTGCGAGCCCCAGACCACCGTCCCGCGAGCCCCAGACCACCGTCCTGCGAGCCCCAGACCACCGTCCCGCGAGCCCCAGACCACCGTCCCGCGAGCCCCAGACCACCGTCCTGCGAGCCCCAGACCACCATCCCGCGGTAAAAGACTACACGCTGTTGGGCATGCCCATACCTGTACCCCCCCCCCCGCCCCCATACTGCTATAATGCCTAAATTCCCCCAAGGGGATCAGTAAAGGAATATCTGATCTCATCTTATCTCTTTCCAGTGCGTACAACAAGCAATGGGCAGAAGCCCAAGTGGAGCTGAGCAGTCTGCTGACTCAGGAGCTCCCTGTCGAGCCCCCTCGTCCAGAAAAGGACCGGGTGGTGTTCGTCCAGCGCGTGGCCACCCTCTACGTACGTTACATTCAAATCTTCCGGCAGCTGGAGGAGGCCTACGACCAGGTGGTCCACCCCCAGAAGAGACGCGTGATCCGGGGGGTCCTGGAGGGCGTGATGGGGAGAGTGCTGGAGCTCAAGCACGAGATGGTGGAGAAAGAGTTCTCGGAGTACCACTACCTGGATGATGTGGTCCAGGATCTGAAACTCACACCTGTGAGTCTCAGCAGTCAATAATAATAATAATACACTTTATTTGTATAGCACCTTTCATACAAGAAGTGCTTCACAGCAGTAAAACAAAGACATAGGCAAAAATGTGCACAAAATTGGCAGATCAAGAGCAATGCATGTGTGACCTGTGTGATCTCGCTCTGCATTGTGTTTCGATTCGACCCCTGTTAAGGGATCGCCCTGAGTGGGAGTTGAACCCCGGCCTCGCGCGCCGCGGGCGGCATCACAGACCACTGTACCAAGAGGTGAATTCACTTCTAAGTACTGGGTCTGGAATACATCATTACTATACATCACAAAATAAACCAACAGGAATAAAGATCTGGAGCGTTATATATATATATATAAGACGTCAAACCTCTAATGTGTTCATAATAATATACCTTGCTTCCTTTGGGTTTGCCAGACGTGACTTTATCCACAACTAGCTTCAGGTTAGCGAGCTCCTGTCTCATCAACTCATCCACCTGATGGAAACAGAGCGAACCAGTGAACACCACTGCCTGATGTTCTAATTACTCTATTTGATATCATTCTAACAACTGCTTATTCTCTCGGTTTTAAACCGCTGTTTCATTAAATCAGAATAAAGCGAAGTAAATCACGCTTTACTTGACAGTAGCAATTCTTATTCCCAAGTCTTCAATGTACAAATACAAAATGTAATCACAGGAGTTGGTGATTACATGCATAAAGCCCAGAATTTGTTATGATTAAATGGTAAAGTGCATTTATACTGTATATCTATTTTCTCCAAAGCACTTTACAATTTTGTTCCTCACATTCACCCATTCACTGACACATTCACACACCAACGGCAGAGGCGACCATGCAAGGTGCCAACCTGCTCATCGGGAGCAATTAGGGGTTAAGGGTCTTGCTCAAGGCCACTTCGACACGCTGCCCGGGAGGAGCGGGAATCGAACCGGGAACCTTCAGATTACCAGACGACCGCTCTACCTCCCGAGACACTGTCTCTAGACCACTCTACCTCCTGAGCCACTGTCTCTAGACCACTCTACCTCCTGAGCCACTGTCTCTAGACCAGCTCTACCTCCTGAGACACTGTCTCTAGACCAGCTCTACCTCCTGAGCCACTGTCTCTAGACCAGCTCTACCTCCTGAGACACTGTCTCTAGACCAGCTCTACCTCCTGAGACACTGTCTCTAGACCACTCTACCTCCTGAGCCACTGTCTCTAGACCAGCTCTACCTCCTGAGCCACTGTCTCTAGACCGCTCTACCTCCTGAGCCACTGTCTCTAGACCGCTCTACCTCCTGAGCCACTGTCTCTAGACCGCTCTACCTCCTGAGCCACTGTCTCTAGACCGCTCTACCTCCTGAGACACTGTCTCTAGACCAGCTCTACCTCCTGAGCCACTGTCTCTAGACCGCTCTACCTCCTGAGCCACTGTCTCTAGACCGCTCTACATCATGAGCCACTGTCTCTAGACCGCTCTACCTCCTGAGCCACTGTCTCTAGACCAGCTCTACCTCCTGAGACACTGTCTCTAGACCAGCTCTACCTCCTGAGACACTGTCTCTAGACCAGCTCTACCTCCTGAGACACTGTCTCTAGACCAGCTCTACCTCCTGAGCCACTGTCTCTAGACCGCTCTACCTCCTGAGCCACTGTCTCTAGACCGCTCTACCTCCTGAGCCACTGTCTCTAGACCGCTCTACCTCCTGAGCCACTGTCTCTAGACCGCTCTACCTCCTGAGCCACTGTCTCTAGACCGCTCTACCTCCTGAGCCACTGTCTCTAGACCAGCTCTACCTCCTGAGCCACTGTCTCTAGACCGCTCTACCTCCTGAGCCACTGTCTCTAGACCAGCTCTACCTCCTGAGCCACTGTCTCTAGACCGCTCTACCTCCTGAGCCACTGTCTCTAGACCGCTCTACCTCCTGAGCCACTGTTTCTAGACCACTCTACCTCCTGAGCCACTGTCTCTAGACCAGCTCTACCTCCTGAGACACTGTCTCTAGACCAGCTCTACCTCCTGAGCCACTGTCTCTAGACCAGCTCTACCTCCTGAGACACTGTCTCTAGACCAGCTCTACCTCCTGAGACACTGTCTCTAGACCACTCTACCTCCTGAGCCACTGTCTCTAGACCAGCTCTACCTCCTGAGCCACTGTCTCTAGACCGCTCTACCTCCTGAGCCACTGTCTCTAGACCGCTCTACCTCCTGAGCCACTGTCTCTAGACCGCTCTACCTCCTGAGCCACTGTCTCTAGACCGCTCTACCTCCTGAGACACTGTCTCTAGACCAGCTCTACCTCCTGAGCCACTGTCTCTAGACCGCTCTACCTCCTGAGCCACTGTCTCTAGACCGCTCTACATCATGAGCCACTGTCTCTAGACCGCTCTACCTCCTGAGCCACTGTCTCTAGACCAGCTCTACCTCCTGAGACACTGTCTCTAGACCAGCTCTACCTCCTGAGACACTGTCTCTAGACCGCTCTACCTCCTGAGCCACTGTCTCTAGACCAGCTCTACCTCCTGAGACACTGTCTCTAGACCAGCTCTACCTCCTGAGACACTGTCTCTAGACCAGCTCTACCTCCTGAGCCACTGTCTCTAGACCAGCTCTACCTCCTGAGACACTGTCTCTAGACCAGCTCTACCTCCTGAGACACTGTCTCTAGACCAGCTCTACCTCCTGAGCCACTGTCTCTAGACCAGCTCTACCTCCTGAGCCACTGTCTCTAGACCAGCTCTACCTCCTGAGACACTGTCTCTAGACCAGCTCTACCTCCTGAGACACTGTCTCTAGACCGCTCTACCTCCTGAGACACTGTCTCTAGACCGCTCTACCTCCTGAGCCACTGTCTCTAGACCAGCTCTACCTCCTGAGACACTGTCTCTAGACCACTCTACCTCCTGAGCCACTGTCTCTAGACCGCTCTACCTCCTGAGCCACTGTCTCTAGACCAGCTCTACCTCCTGAGACACTGTCTCTAGACCAGCTCTACCTCCTGAGACACTGTCTCTAGACCAGCTCTACCTCCTGAGACACTGTCTCTAGACCAGCTCTACATCCTAAGCCACTGTCTCTAGACCAGCTCTACCTCCTGAGCCACTGTCTCTAGACCAGCTCTACCTCCTGAGACACTGTCTCTAGACCAGCTCTACCTCCTGAGACACTGTCTCTAGACCAGCTCTACCTCCTGAGACACTGTCTCTAGACCAGCTCTACCTCCTGAGACACTGTCTCTAGACCAGCTCTACCTCCTGAGCCACTGTCTCTAGACCAGCTCTACCTCCTGAGACACTGTCTCTAGACCAGCTCTATCTCCTGAGCCACTGTCTCTAGACCGCTCTACCTCCTGAGCCACTGTCTCTAGACCAGCTCTACCTCCTGAGCCACTGTCTCTAGACCAGCTCTACCTCCTGAGCCACTGTCTCTAGACCAGCTCTACCTCCTGAGCCACTGTCTCTAGACCAGCTCTACCTCCTGAGCCACTGTCTCTAGACCAGCTCTACCTCCTGAGCCACTGTCTCTAGACCAGCTCTACCTCCTGAGACACTGTCTCTAGACCACTCTACCTCCTGAGCCACTGTCTCTAGACCAGCTCTACCTCCTGAGACACTGTCTCTAGACCAGCTCTACCTCCTGAGACACTGTCTCTAGACCAGCTCTACCTCCTGAGACACTGTCTCTAGACCAGCTCTACCTCCTGAGACACTGTCTCTAGACCGCTCTACCTCCTGAGACACTGTCTCTAGACCAGCTCTACCTCCTGAGCCACTGTCTCTAGACCAGCTCTACCTCCTGAGCCACTGTCTCTAGACCGCTCTACCTCCTGCGCCACTGTCTCTAGACCAGCTCTACCTCCTGAGACACTGTCTCTAGACCAGCTCTACCTCCTGAGACACTGTCTCTAGACCAGCTCTACCTCCTGAGCCACTGTCTCTAGACCAGCTCTACCTCCTGAGACACTGTCTCTAGACCAGCTCTACCTCCTGAGCCACTGTCTCTAGACCAGCTCTACCTCCTGAGACACTGTCTCTAGACCAGCTCTACCTCCTGAGACACTGTCTCTAGACCACTCTACCTCCTGAGCCACTGTCTCTAGACCAGCTCTACCTCCTGAGCCACTGTCTCTAGACCGCTCTACCTCCTGAGCCACTGTCTCTAGACCGCTCTACCTCCTGAGCCACTGTCTCTAGACCGCTCTACCTCCTGAGCCACTGTCTCTAGACCGCTCTACCTCCTGAGACACTGTCTCTAGACCAGCTCTACCTCCTGAGCCACTGTCTCTAGACCGCTCTACCTCCTGAGCCACTGTCTCTAGACCGCTCTACATCATGAGCCACTGTCTCTAGACCGCTCTACCTCCTGAGCCACTGTCTCTAGACCAGCTCTACCTCCTGAGACACTGTCTCTAGACCAGCTCTACCTCCTGAGACACTGTCTCTAGACCGCTCTACCTCCTGAGCCACTGTCTCTAGACCAGCTCTACCTCCTGAGACACTGTCTCTAGACCAGCTCTACCTCCTGAGACACTGTCTCTAGACCAGCTCTACCTCCTGAGCCACTGTCTCTAGACCAGCTCTACCTCCTGAGACACTGTCTCTAGACCAGCTCTACCTCCTGAGACACTGTCTCTAGACCAGCTCTACCTCCTGAGCCACTGTCTCTAGACCAGCTCTACCTCCTGAGCCACTGTCTCTAGACCAGCTCTACCTCCTGAGACACTGTCTCTAGACCAGCTCTACCTCCTGAGACACTGTCTCTAGACCGCTCTACCTCCTGAGACACTGTCTCTAGACCGCTCTACCTCCTGAGCCACTGTCTCTAGACCAGCTCTACCTCCTGAGACACTGTCTCTAGACCACTCTACCTCCTGAGCCACTGTCTCTAGACCGCTCTACCTCCTGAGCCACTGTCTCTAGACCAGCTCTACCTCCTGAGACACTGTCTCTAGACCAGCTCTACCTCCTGAGCCACTGTCTCTAGACCAGCTCTACCTCCTGAGCCACTGTCTCTAGACCAGCTCTACCTCCTGAGCCACTGTCTCTAGACCAGCTCTACCTCCTGAGACACTGTCTCTAGACCAGCTCTACCTCCTGAGCCACTGTCTCTAGACCAGCTCTACCTCCTGAGCCACTGTCTCTAGACCAGCTCTACCTCCTGAGACACTGTCTCTAGACCGCTCTACCTCCTGAGCCACTGTCTCTAGACCAGCTCTACCTCCTGAGACACTGTCTCTAGACCAGCTCTACCTCCTGAGACACTGTCTCTAGACCAGCTCTACCTCCTGAGACACTGTCTCTAGACCAGCTCTACATCCTAAGCCACTGTCTCTAGACCAGCTCTACCTCCTGAGCCACTGTCTCTAGACCAGCTCTACCTCCTGAGACACTGTCTCTAGACCAGCTCTACCTCCTGAGACACTGTCTCTAGACCAGCTCTACCTCCTGAGACACTGTCTCTAGACCAGCTCTACCTCCTGAGACACTGTCTCTAGACCAGCTCTACCTCCTGAGCCACTGTCTC
This sequence comes from Notolepis coatsorum, assembly GCF_963971535.1. NCBI lineage: Eukaryota > Metazoa > Chordata > Actinopteri > Aulopiformes > Paralepididae > Notolepis > Notolepis coatsorum. The sequence goes on from NW_028170023.1 coordinate 206,310, forward strand.
TAGACCAGCTCTACCTCCTGAGACACTGTCTCTAGACCAGCTCTATCTCCTGAGCCACTGTCTCTAGACCGCTCTACCTCCTGAGCCACTGTCTCTAGACCAGCTCTACCTCCTGAGCCACTGTCTCTAGACCAGCTCTACCTCCTGAGCCACTGTCTCTAGACCAGCTCTACCTCCTGAGCCACTGTCTCTAGACCAGCTCTACCTCCTGAGCCACTGTCTCTAGACCAGCTCTACCTCCTGAGCCACTGTCTCTAGACCAGCTCTACCTCCTGAGACACTGTCTCTAGACCACTCTACCTCCTGAGCCACTGTCTCTAGACCAGCTCTACCTCCTGAGACACTGTCTCTAGACCAGCTCTACCTCCTGAGACACTGTCTCTAGACCAGCTCTACCTCCTGAGACACTGTCTCTAGACCAGCTCTACCTCCTGAGACACTGTCTCTAGACCGCTCTACCTCCTGAGACACTGTCTCTAGACCAGCTCTACCTCCTGAGCCACTGTCTCTAGACCAGCTCTACCTCCTGAGCCACTGTCTCTAGACCGCTCTACCTCCTGCGCCACTGTCTCTAGACCAGCTCTACCTCCTGAGACACTGTCTCTAGACCAGCTCTACCTCCTGAGACACTGTCTCTAGACCAGCTCTACCTCCTGAGCCACTGTCTCTAGACCAGCTCTACCTCCTGAGCCACTGTCTCTAGACCGCTCTACCTCCTGAGCCACTGTCTCTAGACCGCTCTACCTCCTGAGACACTGTCTCTAGACCAGCTCTACCTCCTGAGACACTGTCTCTAGACCAGCTCTACCTCCTGAGACACTGTCTCTAGACCAGCTCTACCTCCTGAGACACTGTCTCTAGACCGCTCTACCTCCTGAGACACTGTCTCTAGACCAGCTCTACCTCCTGAGACACTGTCTCTAGACCGCTCTACCTCCTGAGACACTGTCTCTAGACCAGCTCTACCTCCTGAGCCACTGTCTCTAGACCAGCTCTACCTCCTGAGACACTGTCTCTAGACCAGCTCTACCTCCTGAGACACTGTCTCTAGACCAGCTCTACCTCCTGAGCCACTGTCTCTAGACCAGCTCTACCTCCTGAGACACTGTCTCTAGACCAGCTCTACCTCCTGAGACACTGTCTCTAGACCAGCTCTACCTCCTGAGCCACTGTCTCTAGACCGCTCTACCTCCTGAGCCACTGTCTCTAGACCAGCTCTACCTCCTGAGCCACTGTATCTAGACCACTCTACATCCTGAGACACTGTCTCTAGACCAGCTCTACCTCCTGAGCCACTGTCTCTAGACCAGCTCTACCTCCTGAGCCACTGTATCTAGACCACTCTACATCCTGAGACACTGTCTCTAGACCAGCTCTACCTCCTGAGACACTGTCTCTAGACCAGCTCTACCTCCTGAGACACTGTCTCTAGACCGCTCTACCTCCTGAGCCACTGTCTCTAGACCAGCTCTACCTCCTGAGCCACTGTCTCTAGACCAGCTCTACCTCCTGAGACACTGTCTCTAGACCAGCTCTACCTCCTGAGCCACTGTCTCTAGACCAGCTCTACCTCCTGAGCCACTGTCTCTAGACCAGCTCTACCTCCTGAGCCACTGTCTCTAGACCAGCTCTATCTCCTGAGCCACTGTCTCTAGACCAGCTCTACATCCTGAGACACTGTCTCTAGACCGCTCTACCTCCTGAGACACTGTCTCTAGACCGCTCTACCTCCTGAGACACTGTCTCTAGACCGCTCTACCTCCTGAGCCACTGTCTCTAGACCGCTCTACCTCCTGAGACACTGTCTCTAGACCAGCTCTACATCCTGAGCCACTGTCTCTAGACCGCTCTACCTCCTGAGCCACTGTCTCTAGACCAGCTCTACCTCCTGAGACACTGTCTCTGGACCGCTCTACCTCCTGAGCCACTGTCTCTAGACCAGCTCTACCTCCTGAGCCACTGTATCTAGACCGCTCTACCTCCTGAGCCACTGTCTCTAGACCAGCTCTACCTCCTGAGCCACTGTCTCTAGACCAGCTCTACCTCCTGAGCCACTGTATCTAGACCACTCTACCTCCTGAGACACTGTCTCTAGACCAGCTCTACCTCCTGAGACACTGTCTCTAGACCAGCTCTACCTCCTGAGCCACTGTCTCTAGACCAGCTCTACCTCCTGAGACACTGTCTCTAGACCAGCTCTACCTCCTGAGACACTGTCTCTAGACCAGCTCTACCTCCTGAGCCACTGTCTCTAGACCGCTCTACCTCCTGAGCCACTGTCTCTAGACCAGCTCTACCTCCTGAGACACTGTCTCTAGACCGCTCTACCTCCTGAGACACTGTATCTAGACCAGCTCTACCTCCTGAGACACTGTCTCTAGACCAGCTCTACCTCCTGAGCCACTGTCTCTAGACCAGCTCTACCTCCTGAGACACTGTCTCTAGACCAGCTCTACCTCCTGAGACACTGTCTCTAGACCGCTCTACCTCCTGAGCCACTGTCTCTAGACTGCTCTACCTCCTGAGCCACTGTCTCTAGACCAGCTATACCTCCTGAGCCACTGTCTCTAGACCAGCTCTACCTCCTGAGACACTGTCTCTAGACCAGCTCTACCTCCTGAGCCACTGTCTCTAGACCGCTCTACCTCCTGAGCCACTGTCTCTAGACCGCTCTACCTCCTGAGCCACTGTCTCTAGACCAGCTCTACCTCCTGAGCCACTGTCTCTAGACCACTCTACCTCCTGAGACACTGTCTCTAGACCAGCTCTACCTCCCGAGACACTGTCTCTAGACCAGCTCTACATCCTGAGCCACTGTCTCTAGACCAGCTCTACCTCCTGAGCCACTGTCTCTAGACCAGCTCTACCTCCTGAGCCACTGTCTCTAGACCAGCTCTACCTCCTGAGCCACTGTCTCTAGACCGCTCTACCTCCTGAGCCACTGTCTCTAGACCGCTCTACCTCCTGAGCCACTGTCTCTAGACCAGCTCTACCTCCTGAGCCACTGTCTCTAGACCAGCTCTACCTCCTGTGACACTGTATCTAGACCGCTCTACCTCCTGAGCCACTGTCTCTAGACCAGCTCTACCTCCTGAGACACTGTCTCTAGACCAGCTCTACCTCCTGAGCCACTGTCTCTAGACCAGCTATACCTCCTGAGCCACTGTCTCTAGACCAGCTCTACCTCCTGAGACACTGTCTCTAGACCAGCTCTACCTCCTGAGCCACTGTCTCTAGACCGCTCTACCTCCTGAGCCACTGTCTCTAGACCGCTCTACCTCCTGAGCCACTGTCTCTAGACCAGCTCTACCTCCTGAGCCACTGTCTCTAGACCACTCTACCTCCTGAGACACTGTCTCTAGACCAGCTCTACCTCCTGAGACACTGTCTCTAGACCAGCTCTACCTCCTGAGACACTGTCTCTAGACCAGCTCTACCTCCTGAGACACTGTCTCTAGACCAGCTCTACCTCCTGAGACACTGTCTCTAGACCGCTCTACCTCCTGAGACACTGTCTCTAGACCAGCTCTACCTCCTGAGCCACTGTCTCTAGACCAGCTCTACCTCCTGAGCCACTGTCTCTAGACCAGCTCTACCTCCTGAGCCACTGTCTCTAGACCAGCTCTACCTCCTGAGCCACTGTCTCTAGACCAGCTCTACCTCCTGAGCCACTGTCTCTAGACCAGCTCTACCTCCTGAGCCACTGTCTCTAGACCAGCTCTACCTCCTGAGCCACTGTCTCTAGACCAGCTCTACCTCCTGAGCCACTGTCTCTAGACCAGCTCTACCTCCTGAGACACTGTCTCTAGACCACTCTACCTCCTGAGCCACTGTCTCTAGACCAGCTCTACCTCCTGAGACACTGTCTCTAGACCGCTCTACCTCCTGAGACACTGTCTCTAGACCAGCTCTACCTCCTGAGACACTGTCTCTAGACCAGCTCTACCTCCTGAGACACTGTCTCTAGACCAGCTCTACCTCCTGAGACACTGTCTCTAGACCGCTCTACCTCCTGAGACACTGTATCTAGACCAGCTCTACCTCCTGAGACACTGTCTCTAGACCAGCTCTACCTCCTGAGACACTGTCTCTAGACCAGCTCTACCTCCTGAGACACTGTCTCTAGACCAGCTCTACCTCCTGAGACACTGTCTCTAGACCGCTCTACCTCCTGAGACACTGTCTCTAGACCAGCTCTACCTCCTGAGCCACTGTCTCTAGACCAGCTCTACCTCCTGAGCCACTGTCTCTAGACCGCTCTACCTCCTGCGCCACTGTCTCTAGACCAGCTCTACCTCCTGAGACACTGTCTCTAGACCAGCTCTACCTCCTGAGACACTGTCTCTAGACCAGCTCTACCTCCTGAGCCACTGTCTCTAGACCAGCTCTACCTCCTGAGCCACTGTCTCTAGACCGCTCTACCTCCTGAGCCACTGTCTCTAGACCGCTCTACCTCCTGAGACACTGTCTCTAGACCAGCTCTACCTCCTGAGACACTGTCTCTAGACCAGCTCTACCTCCTGAGACACTGTCTCTAGACCAGCTCTACCTCCTGAGACACTGTCTCTAGACCAGCTCTACCTCCTGAGACACTGTCTCTAGACCAGCTCTACCTCCTGAGACACTGTCTCTAGACCGCTCTACCTCCTGAGACACTGTCTCTAGACCAGCTCTACCTCCTGAGACACTGTCTCTAGACCGCTCTACCTCCTGAGACACTGTCTCTAGACCAGCTCTACCTCCTGAGCCACTGTCTCTAGACCAGCTCTACCTCCTGAGACACTGTCTCTAGACCAGCTCTACCTCCTGAGACACTGTCTCTAGACCAGCTCTACCTCCTGAGCCACTGTCTCTAGACCAGCTCTACCTCCTGAGACACTGTCTCTAGACCAGCTCTACCTCCTGAGACACTGTCTCTAGACCAGCTCTACCTCCTGAGCCACTGTCTCTAGACCGCTCTACCTCCTGAGCCACTGTCTCTAGACCAGCTCTACCTCCTGAGCCACTGTATCTAGACCACTCTACATCCTGAGACACTGTCTCTAGACCAGCTCTACCTCCTGAGCCACTGTCTCTAGACCAGCTCTACCTCCTGAGCCACTGTATCTAGACCACTCTACATCCTGAGACACTGTCTCTAGACCAGCTCTACCTCCTGAGACACTGTCTCTAGACCAGCTCTACCTCCTGAGACACTGTCTCTAGACCGCTCTACCTCCTGAGCCACTGTCTCTAGACCAGCTCTACCTCCTGAGCCACTGTCTCTAGACCAGCTCTACCTCCTGAGACACTGTCTCTAGACCAGCTCTACCTCCTGAGCCACTGTCTCTAGACCAGCTCTACCTCCTGAGCCACTGTCTCTAGACCAGCTCTACCTCCTGAGCCACTGTCTCTAGACCAGCTCTATCTCCTGAGCCACTGTCTCTAGACCAGCTCTACATCCTGAGACACTGTCTCTAGACCGCTCTACCTCCTGAGACACTGTCTCTAGACCGCTCTACCTCCTGAGACACTGTCTCTAGACCGCTCTACCTCCTGAGCCACTGTCTCTAGACCGCTCTACCTCCTGAGACACTGTCTCTAGACCAGCTCTACATCCTGAGCCACTGTCTCTAGACCGCTCTACCTCCTGAGCCACTGTCTCTAGACCAGCTCTACCTCCTGAGACACTGTCTCTGGACCGCTCTACCTCCTGAGCCACTGTCTCTAGACCAGCTCTACCTCCTGAGCCACTGTATCTAGACCGCTCTACCTCCTGAGCCACTGTCTCTAGACCAGCTCTACCTCCTGAGCCACTGTCTCTAGACCAGCTCTACCTCCTGAGCCACTGTATCTAGACCACTCTACCTCCTGAGACACTGTCTCTAGACCAGCTCTACCTCCTGAGACACTGTCTCTAGACCAGCTCTACCTCCTGAGCCACTGTCTCTAGACCAGCTCTACCTCCTGAGACACTGTCTCTAGACCAGCTCTACCTCCTGAGACACTGTCTCTAGACCAGCTCTACCTCCTGAGCCACTGTCTCTAGACCGCTCTACCTCCTGAGCCACTGTCTCTAGACCAGCTCTACCTCCTGAGACACTGTCTCTAGACCGCTCTACCTCCTGAGACACTGTATCTAGACCAGCTCTACCTCCTGAGACACTGTCTCTAGACCAGCTCTACCTCCTGAGCCACTGTCTCTAGACCAGCTCTACCTCCTGAGACACTGTCTCTAGACCAGCTCTACCTCCTGAGACACTGTCTCTAGACCGCTCTACCTCCTGAGCCACTGTCTCTAGACTGCTCTACCTCCTGAGCCACTGTCTCTAGACCAGCTATACCTCCTGAGCCACTGTCTCTAGACCAGCTCTACCTCCTGAGACACTGTCTCTAGACCAGCTCTACCTCCTGAGCCACTGTCTCTAGACCGCTCTACCTCCTGAGCCACTGTCTCTAGACCGCTCTACCTCCTGAGCCACTGTCTCTAGACCAGCTCTACCTCCTGAGCCACTGTCTCTAGACCACTCTACCTCCTGAGACACTGTCTCTAGACCAGCTCTACCTCCCGAGACACTGTCTCTAGACCAGCTCTACATCCTGAGCCACTGTCTCTAGACCAGCTCTACCTCCTGAGCCACTGTCTCTAGACCAGCTCTACCTCCTGAGCCACTGTCTCTAGACCAGCTCTACCTCCTGAGCCACTGTCTCTAGACCGCTCTACCTCCTGAGCCACTGTCTCTAGACCGCTCTACCTCCTGAGCCACTGTCTCTAGACCAGCTCTACCTCCTGAGCCACTGTCTCTAGACCAGCTCTACCTCCTGAGACACTGTATCTAGACCGCTCTACCTCCTGAGCCACTGTCTCTAGACCAGCTCTACCTCCTGAGACACTGTCTCTAGACCAGCTCTACCTCCTGAGCCACTGTCTCTAGACCAGCTATACCTCCTGAGCCACTGTCTCTAGACCAGCTCTACCTCCTGAGACACTGTCTCTAGACCAGCTCTACCTCCTGAGCCACTGTCTCTAGACCGCTCTACCTCCTGAGCCACTGTCTCTAGACCGCTCTACCTCCTGAGCCACTGTCTCTAGACCAGCTCTACCTCCTGAGCCACTGTCTCTAGACCAGCTCTACCTCCTGAGCCACTGTATCTAGACCACTCTACATCCTGAGACACTGTCTCTAGACCAGCTCTACCTCCTGAGCCACTGTCTCTAGACCAGCTCTACCTCCTGAGCCACTGTATCTAGACCACTCTACATCCTGAGACACTGTCTCTAGACCAGCTCTACCTCCTGAGACACTGTCTCTAGACCAGCTCTACCTCCTGAGACACTGTCTCTAGACCGCTCTACCTCCTGAGCCACTGTCTCTAGACCAGCTCTACCTCCTGAGCCACTGTCTCTAGACCAGCTCTACCTCCTGAGACACTGTCTCTAGACCAGCTCTACCTCCTGAGCCACTGTCTCTAGACCAGCTCTACCTCCTGAGCCACTGTCTCTAGACCAGCTCTACCTCCTGAGACACTGTCTCTAGACCAGCTCTATCTCCTGAGCCACTGTCTCTAGACCAGCTCTACATCCTGAGACACTGTCTCTAGACCGCTCTACCTCCTGAGACACTGTCTCTAGACCGCTCTACCTCCTGAGACACTGTCTCTAGACCGCTCTACCTCCTGAGCCACTGTCTCTAGACCGCTCTACCTCCTGAGACACTGTCTCTAGACCAGCTCTACATCCTGAGCCACTGTCTCTAGACCGCTCTACCTCCTGAGCCACTGTCTCTAGACCAGCTCTACCTCCTGAGACACTGTCTCTGGACCGCTCTACCTCCTGAGCCACTGTCTCTAGACCAGCTCTACCTCCTGAGCCACTGTATCTAGACCGCTCTACCTCCTGAGCCACTGTCTCTAGACCAGCTCTACCTCCTGAGCCACTGTCTCTAGACCGCACTACCTCCTGAGCCACTGTCTCTAGACCAGCTCTACCTCCTGAGACACTGTCTCTAGACCGCTCTACCTCCTGAGACACTGTATCTAGACCAGCTCTACCTCCTGAGACACTGTCTCTAGACCAGCTCTACCTCCTGAGCCACTGTCTCTAGACCAGCTCTACCTCCTGAGACACTGTCTCTAGACCAGCTCTACCTCCTGAGACACTGTCTCTAGACCGCTCTACCTCCTGAGCCACTGTCTCTAGACTGCTCTACCTCCTGAGCCACTGTCTCTAGACCAGCTATACCTCCTGAGCCACTGTCTCTAGACCAGCTCTACCTCCTGAGACACTGTCTCTAGACCAGCTCTACCTCCTGAGCCACTGTCTCTAGACCGCTCTACCTCCTGAGCCACTGTCTCTAGACCGCTCTACCTCCTGAGCCACTGTCTCTAGACCAGCTCTACCTCCTGAGCCACTGTCTCTAGACCACTCTACCTCCTGAGACACTGTCTCTAGACCAGCTCTACCTCCCGAGACACTGTCTCTAGACCAGCTCTACATCCTGAGCCACTGTCTCTAGACCAGCTCTACCTCCTGAGCCACTGTCTCTAGACCAGCTCTACCTCCTGAGCCACTGTCTCTAGACCAGCTCTACCTCCTGAGCCACTGTCTCTAGACCGCTCTACCTCCTGAGCCACTGTCTCTAGACCGCTCTACCTCCTGAGCCACTGTCTCTAGACCAGCTCTACCTCCTGAGCCACTGTCTCTAGACCAGCTCTACCTCCTGAGACACTGTATCTAGACCGCTCTACCTCCTGAGCCACTGTCTCTAGACCAGCTCTACCTCCTGAGACACTGTCTCTAGACCAGCTCTACCTCCTGAGCCACTGTCTCTAGACCAGCTCTACCTCCTGAGCCACTGTCTCTAGACCAGCTCTACCTCCTGAGCCACTGTCTCTAGACCAGCTCTACCTCCTGAGCCACTGTCTCTAGACCAGCTCTACCTCCTGAGACACTGTCTCTAGACCAGCTCTACCTCCTGAGCCACTGTCTCTAGACCAGCTCTACCTCCTGAGACACTGTCTCTAGACCGCTCTACCTCCTGAGACACTGTCTCTAGACCAGCTCTACCTCCTGAGCCACTGTCTCTAGACCGCTCTACCTCCTGAGACACTGTCTCTAGACCGCTCTACCTCCTGAGACACTGTCTCTAGACCAGCTCTACCTCCTGAGACACTGTCTCTAGACCAGCTCTACCTCCTGAGACACTGTCTCTAGACCAGCTCTACCTCCTGAGACACTGTCTCTAGACCGCTCTACCTCCTGAGCCACTGTCTCTAGACCGCTCTACCTCCTGAGACACTGTCTCTAGACCAGCTCTACCTCCTGAGCCACTGTCTCTAGACCGCTCTACCTCCTGAGCCACTGTGCTGTTATCCTGTAGTCCGTGTATCCACAGGCGCAGCATTACCTGCACGCGGATCTCTGCCTCAATCTCTTTCCTTTTTTCCTCCTTGACCAGCTCGGCTTCATGCCTCTGGCTGTAGTTGCTCGACTCCTCACGGTTCTGCCACACATCTGATGATAAAAGACACGTTCAGTTGAGGTCAGGGAGGCAGCGACACAAACTCTTCACTGCCGATGCCCATTCTAACCCTAACCCTAACCTTTAAGCACCGTCAGATAGGGGGAACCATTCTACGGTAAATCCTAACCTTTGTCGTATATTCTATACATTTCTAAGGTTATTTACAGTGCATTGAGGTTGCCAACTAGAGGGAGAGAAGGAGAATGGTTCCTCTCATCTGACTTCAAATATAGCCAGTAGAGAAATAAACTGTGCAGCCAGACAATAGAGCTATAGTTAAAACTCATGATTTATTTGCCTCTGGGCTCAGAGTGAAATTAAATGTTGTTGTTTACATACAGGGATCATTTCATAGTACATCAAAACATGTTGTACAAAATTATTGATAAGGTTTGCACATCAAACCCAGTCTGTACATAAAACAGTAGTCATGTTTATCAAATGAAGAGAGAATCTACTGAGCATTCCACATGAGTAAACCTGGTCAACAGATAGGGATCTGTACATGTTACACTAAACTAAACAACAGTGGTTTTTCCATGATTTACTCACATGCAAGACAACAGCATTCTCTGGATGCTTAACAATGAGTTTTCCTTTTTATACTCAAAATGATGTCACAAGTTGACTTGATTCATAGCCAATCAGTTATATTATATATATATATATATATATATATATATATATATGGCGTTCTGTTCCAATTGGTTCTTGATTCTAAAAACAGGCTTTCTTCTGTTTCTTGGGTTCCAATCAGGTTTGTCTTCTGGGGGCCGTCCGCCCCCTCCTTTGGGCTGTGGTCTTCTCAGTTGGACAGAGGGGTAATTCCCATAAACTTTTACAAAGTATTTCCAGTGTATATGAATTACACTCTTCCAGTATTATCACAGTTTTACTCTTTTGTTTACCTTTTGATACCAAATTGCATACTCAGGTGACATTCTAAATGACATTTAAATCCTTTTATCAAATAAGTCAGTTTAATTAATATAATCTTGTTTGTGCTGGTCTGCCCTCGTTCAGACCAGCTGTCCTCTTGACTCCTACGGGGGGTGTGAGGTACATTAACATAAAGTCAACTTGAGGTTCCCACTCTGTGCGTGGGAAGATCTAATCATTCTAGTCATATGTACTTAAGGCATTATTTGTATTTAACCATTATTACAGATATTTGCAGTTTTCAGTGATGATGTAACAGTGCGTTTTGTCTCTAATCTATAATTGTTTCATTTAGCCTTCTGCTTTTTGGTGCAACTGTCCCTGTGGAAAGGTGTTGTTTGTTCTATAGATTAGCCATTGCTTGAGTGGGGGTTGAGTGACTGTTCCTTCTGTTCTAAGTAGTTAAGTACATCTGTTTGTGTGGGGGTTTGTTGACTGTCTCCTGAATACAGTTCAACACAGCAGGGGTTTCATAGGGGCTCAAACAGTTTTACCTGTTTCCTGTCACGCTAGTATCACTCCTTATGGCACACCAGACTTTTGCATTGTGGTTTTCTAATTATACACACATATGGATTATGAAATACACAGTCAATGTTACCACACCTTTAAGCATTGTGAGATACGGCGAACCATTCTACTGTAACTCCTAACCTTTAAGCATCGTCAGATAGGGGGGACCATTCTAACTCCTAACCTTTAAGCATCGTCAGATAGGGGGAACCATTCTACTGTAACTCTTAACCTTTAACACATTGGGCGCCAGCCATTAGACGGGTCCCGTTGTAGCAATGCCACGCTTTAAAAGATAGGAGTGCGTACCTTGTTTGTAGAGCTATAGTATGAGGTTTTTTATGGAGCTTACCCACAAAGGTCTTGTGTCCCACTTCCAAATCAGACAGGAGAGCAGAGGGCAGCATCTTCAACCCTGCCTCCTCCTCCCCCTGTGGTTCAGTAGAAGGTTACGCCGGTCCATCTAAACACGCACTGCATTGCAATCTCTACCTGATCACATTATGGTTGATTCGATTGAGTTAAATCCTCTTATTTAGTAATAGTAGTATTAGTCGTTTTTGTATTCAGTCATCACACACAATACAATATGCAATATGCAGACTGTCAACAGTCTTTGATTTTGGCAGTGACAGAAAAGGTACAGGCTGAAGCATAACACTTATACATGCCTGTCCTGTATTCTTAAGCCTCCAAAACGGAAACCAAAAAATTGACAAAATACAACTTATTCAGATTTGTAACCTTCAATAATATCTATACAAACCATTTTTTGGATAAGCAAAAGCAAATGACTAATTCTTAAATGTATATCAGCATTGTTCCACAAGTTAACCTCAACAATAGAAATACATCTCCTTGTAATCCCTTTCTTAGCTTTTTGAACAGTAAACTTACAAACGTCTCTCAAATCATATTTGCTTTCCTGTATTGGGAAAAAAATAAAATGTATAATAAACCAAATCATTACATTTCATAACTTTATAAACAGTGGATTTGTGTGGTCATAGTAATCAGCCTTATAAATGCTTTAGATCTTTATATTGTTCAGAATTCATAATACAACATAATACATAATACAAACATGATTGAAAACAACACAATTCCAGAACAACCCACCTCTTCTCCTCCCTTCCCTTTGTCCTTTCCTTTCTTTCCTTGTTCCTTCTTCTCTTCTTTGCCCTTTGGTTTGTTGTTGACGTCCTCCTCCTCCTCCTTTGCAGCTAATTCCTCCATTAACTGAAACAAAGCATAGTTGCATCACTGTCATTTAATGATCACCTGTCGATTTGATTGACTGATTATTTTTTATACATCTTTGCCTACCAAGATGTCTGCGATGATAATGTAATACAGATTTGAACTACTGTACAAGCAGGCTGTGAACTATAGTTTGACTGTGTGATGGGAGATAGATGCTGTACTGTACCTCCTGGGGGGTTTTCTCTGCGAAGAGAAGAGTGGAGCCTCCGGCCTCTTGCTCTGGGTAGTCTGGAAAAGATCCTGTTGCATCACTAGAAGTCAAACGTGCAGGAAAGAATGATACATTATATAACCATCAACGTATCAGCACTTTGTGCCCCTGTGGCTGTTAAAGCGCTTTATAAATTAAGTTGGATTGGATGGATTGGATTGGATCATCAACATATTTTAATCAAAATCACCCTGATTGGGGAAATGCTCTGTGTAAAAAGAGGACTAGCAGACTACAGACTACAGAGAGTGGCACGTTCAGCCGAACGCACAATTGGAGGGGGGCTCCCCACTCTCCAGAACATTTACAACAAGCGGTGCAGGGGTAAGGCTAAGAGAATTATCAAGGACTCCAGCCACCCAAACAACTGCCTCTTTGAACTGCTGCGGTCAGGCAAGCGATACCGGAGTCTCATGGCAAGCACAGAAAGACTCAGAAGAAGCTTCTATCCCCAGGCCATCAGGTTGCTCAACGAACAATAACACTATGCAACAACCATCAAATGCACTCACAACACACACATCTGTGAGGTTTTGTCCGCTGCTCACCTACTCGCTCTGTTCCTTTAAGCCTACTCGCTCTGTTCCTTTAAGTTTTCAGTTAATTAATTGCATTCTCCTCTTCACACGCTTCTTCCTGTAGACGCCGTTTGATTGGTGCTTCCCCAACCACACGCTTGTCAATCTCATCCCGCAGCTGTCACAGCTTGTCATTAAGCATTCCTTTTGATTATATATACCCCGATTCCCCATCAAGTGTTGTTGGATCGTTTTGATATATTATCAGCATTTGCCGTTCCTTCCTTGCCTGCTGTTTTCCCTGTGCTTTGCCTCCCAGGACACTCAAGAAGTATTCCGCTTGGACAACCCGTTCCCCGTAACGACGCGCTCGCCCTGTTTGATCCTGCTCTCTTTACGCACAGCGCCTGGGTGAGTTTTGCAAGACAGTCTTTTGTCCCTATCGTTTTTCGTGTGTGTAGACACTGAAGAGATCCTGCTTTTTGTTCGGTCTGTCACTCACCCTGTGCCTGCTTTTTGGATTGTTCATTTGGGATAATATTTGCTTGAACTTTGCTCACTGTGTGTATTCACACCGAAGATATTATCACTTGGATTATTATTGGGACATCGCTCACTGTGTGTATTCGCACCGAAGATTCTATCACTTGGATTGTTGTTGGGACATTGCTCACAGTGTGTATTTACACCGAAAATTCAGTCACTTGGATTACCTGTTTTGGGACAAGTCACTTCTCCTGTCACCTGTTCTGTTCCCAACTGTACTCTGAGCTAACCCGCTCTCTCTCTCTCTCTCTCTGTCCCGTTACCACCTCGGAGAGCTGCCGAGAGGATTCTGCAGAGCGGCTCTGACGTCACTGTCAGATTCCTCAGACGAACCTTCCCGGGAGAAGCTGCAGAGCAGCAACATTCTTCTAATGCTTGTATCCCAGTCTTTGTTTGTTTTCAACCAAGTTCTTGCTGCTATTTTGTGAAATAAAACAAGCCCTAGTTTTTGGCAACTCTGAAACAACTCTCTTTGTGTCGTTAGCGTTTGGGGTCGGTGTCAAACCATAACATTACGATCCAACCAATATGACGACCCCAGCCGACACAGAGAGAGTCAGAACAGCACTAGCTGGTCAGATCGAGTTGACCAAGGATCACAGTCACCAACTAGAGAGGGCTGCGGCTGCGGTGCATGAACTCAGGGAACAGGTCCAGCCTATTCAAGGGTCCCTGGCCGCTCTGGCAGGACAACAGTCAAGTATACTCCTTCATCTTCACACGCTGAGCGACACCGTTAACGCTTTACTTGTACCCCCACTTCCTTCAGGAGCATTGGCAGGAGCATCCCCCGCAGCCCCAGCAGGCCCCGCGCTTCCCAATCCCGCACCTCGGGAACCCCGTCTCTCCGTCCCACGGCTGTTCGACGGCAATCCCGAGGAGTGTGCCACATTCATCATGCAATGTGAGTTGGTTTTCCGTCATCAACCCAGTCGATTCACTTCAGAAGGAGCCCGAGTGGCCTATATGACAAACTTGCTCTCAGGCCGGGCAGCCCAGTGGGTCACTTCCTCCTGGGCAATGGATGCAGATTTTTGTTTCTCCTATCCAGACTTCGTGGCTGAGCTCCGCAGGGTGTTCCACCATCCAGCCCGTGGTCTGGACCCTGGAGCCCGGTTGGGTACCTTCCGACAGGGGAGCGGCGGGGTAACAGACTACGTCCTGGAGTTTCGACTGGCGTAGGTGGAGAGTGGTTGGAACGACCCAGCACTTCGCCTAACCTTCATGAGGGGGCTCAGTGACGCAGTCAGGGACCAGCTCGCGACCCGGGAGGAGCCTGACTCCCTCGAGGACCTGTTCAGCCTCGCCATTCGCATCGACGGACGCCTCCAGGAGAGAAGGCGTGAGAGGACCCGACAGGTACCTCCTGAGGGACTCCGGACCCCCCGTACTCATGACGTTACTGCTGGTCGCCCTGCCCTCAACACGACTGGTGGTAGCTTACCCTCCCGTTCGGTTCGCGAGGAGGAACCCATGCAGCTGGGACGCTCTCATCTGAGCCAGGATGAACGTGAGGCGAGGTACAGGTCCGGTCTCTGCCTCTACTGCGGTCGGGAGGGACACCGAATCGCCAACTGCCCCACCCGGCCAAAAGACCAGGCTCGCCGAGACCCCGGGAAATCCTGGTGAGCCGTTTTTCTCATTCCCAGAGCCGCGCACCACCTGGCCATCTGATGAGCGTCACCCTGGCCTGGGCGGACCAACGGGCCACGGTGGAGGCACTCATCGACTCTGGGGCAGACGAGAGTTTCCTCGACTTCGAGTTTGCTACCCGGGCCAACATTCCACTTGAGGACCTAGTGAGGCCTTTGGAGATCTTCGCATTGGACCAACACCGCCTGGCCGACATCTCTCAACGCACCTGCCCAGTCGTGCTGACCATCGCTGGGAACCACGTTGAGAGAATCCAGTTCCTTATCACCCGATCCCCTCTTGTCCCGGTGGTCCTGGGTAGGCCCTGGCTCGCGCTGCACGAGCCCCACATCGCCTGGTCCTCCGGTACCATCAAGGGCTGGAGCTCCTCCTGTCACGCCCAGTGTCTACAGGCGGCGTCCTGTCCCCCGCCCCGGAGGCCCGCTGGTGAGTCGCCTCCGGACTCTTCATCCATACCCCCCGAGTACCACGACCTCTTGGAGGTTTTCAGTAAGTCCAGGGCTCAGGCCCTTCCACCCCACCGTCCTTACGACTGCGCCATCGACCTCCGCCAAGGGGCTCCCCTTCCCGGCAGCCGCCTCTACAGTCTGACCGTTCCGGAGAAGAAGGCGATGGATCAGTACATCTCTGAGTCCTTGGAAGCAGGACTCATTCGGCCTTCCTCCTCCCCGGTGGCGGCCGGTTTCTTCTTTGTTGGGAAGAAGGACGGGGACCTTCGACCCTGCATCGACTATCGCCAGCTCAACGAGATCACCATCAAGAACAAGTACCCTCTTCCTCTCATGAACTCCACCTTCGAACCTCTCACCCAGGCTACCGTCTTTACCAAGCTGGACCTCCGGAGTGCCTACCATCTTGTCCGTATCCGTGAGGGCGATGAATGGAAGACCGCCTTCAAGACCCCCAGGGGCCACTACGAGTACCTGGTGATGCCGTTCGGCCTCACCAACGCCCCGGCGGTATTCCAGGCGCTCATGAACGACGTCCTTCGTGACATGCTGGAGGTGTTTGTGGTGGTGTACCTGGACGACATCCTCATCTTCTCCAAGACCCTCGAGGAGCACATCCAGCATGTCCGCCGTGTGCTGGAGCGCCTCCTCCACAATCGGCTCTTCGTCAAGGCGGAGAAGTGCTGTTTCCACTCCGACTCCGTCGACTACCTGGGCTTCATCGTGGAGAAGGGCTTGACCCGAGCGGATCCTCGCAAGATCCAAGCTGTGGAGGAATGGCCTGAACCCACCACTCGGAAGGAGTTACAGAGTTTCCTCGGGTTCGCCAACTTCTACCGAAGGTTCATCCGGAACTACAGTCAAGTGGCGGAGCCACTTACCAGACTGACCTCTCCCGCCCTGCCGTTCGACTGGTCCCCAGCGGCATGTGCTGCGTTCCGCTCCCTCAAGAAGAGGTTCACTTCCGCCCCGATCTTGCTCCACCCTGACCCCAAGAGACAGTTCATCGTTGAGGTGGACGCCTCGGATACTGGACTGGGGGCTGTCTTATCCCAGCGTTCGGCAACGGACCAGAAGGTACATCCTTGCGCCTTCTACTCGCGTCGGTTCCTCCCTGCCGAGAGGAACTACGACACCGGCAATCGGGAGCTGCTGGCGGTCGTGGCTGCTTTGGAGGAGTGGCGTCATTGGCTTGAGGGGGCCGAGGAGCCATTTACCATCTGGACGGACCACAAGAACCTGACGTTCATCCGCGCTTCCAAGCGCCTCAACGGTCGGCAGGCGAGATGGGCCAGCTTCCTCAGTCGGTTCGACTTCTCGCTGACTTTTCGTCCTGGTTCCCGCAACACGAAGGCCGACTCCCTGTCCCGGTTACACTCCAAGGGGGCTCCACCCTCTGAGGACCCGACTCCCATCCTCCCGGAGGCCAGGGTGGTTGGAGCCATCACCTTGGGCATCGAGGGGGTGGTTAGACGTGCCCTACGCTTCCAGCGTGCTCCAAGCAACGTTCCGATTCATCGTCTCTTCGTCCCCGACTCTGTCCGGTCCCGGGTGCTGCTGTGGGGCCATACCAGCCAGTTCGCCTGCCACCCGGGCGTTCATCGCACGTTCTCCTTCCTGGCTCATCGTTTCTGGTGGCCCACCATGTGGAACGACGTCAAGGAGTTCGTATTGGCCTGCGCGGTCTGTGCCCGCAGCAAGGCCTCGCACCAGGCACCCTCCGGGCTGTTACAGCCACTTCCCGTTCCGAGCCGTCCTTGGTCACATGTGGCGCTAGACTTCGTCACAGGTCTTCCCTCCTCCCAGGGGAACACTTGCCTTCTGACCGTGGTGGATCGATTCAGCAAGGGGGTTCACCTCGTGGCCCTTTCCAAGCTTCCCTCGGCGACCGAGACGGCGGACCTCCTGACTCACCACGTGTTCCGCCTTCATGGTTTTCCCCAGGACATCGTCTCTGACCGGGGGCCCCAGTTCACCTCCCAGGTATGGCAGGCTTTTTGCAAGGAATTGGGGGCGACGGTCAGTCTTTCCTCTGGTTATCATCCCCAGACTAACGGACAAACGGAGAGGATGAACCAGAGCGTGGAGTCTGCTCTTCGGTGTGTGTGGCAGCCGAGAGACCAGCTTCCTGGAGCCGTTTCCTTCCCTGGGTCGAGTACTCCATCAACTCCATGGTCAGTTCCGCCACCGGCCTCTCACCATTTGAGGTTTCCCTGGGCTACCAACCCCCTCTTTTCCCCGCACAGGAGACGGAGGTGGCAGTTCCCTCCGTGCAGGTCCACCTCGACCGCTGCCGACGGGTCTGGGAGATCACCAGGACCGCGCTGCTCCGGACATCTGAGCGCGCCTGTCGTGGGGCCGACCGGCGCCGGGTTCCTGCGCCGACTTACCACCCTGGGCAGAGGGTGTGGCTTTCCGCGAAGGACCTCCCGCTTCGGTCCTCGGCCAAGAAGCTTAACCCCCGTTTCGTCGGACCTTTCGAGGTTCTGAAGGTACTCAGTCCGGCGGCTCTGCGTCTGAAACATCCTGCGTCCATGCACATTCACCCCGTTTTCCATGTCTCCCGGGTTAAGCCTGTCTCCCTCAGTCCCCTGATGCCTCCAGCTCCTGATCCTCCGCCTCCCGAGATGGTGGATGGTCACCCCCAGTGGCAGGTCCGCCGGTTGATGGGCGTTCGACGGCGGGGTCGGGGGTTCCAGTACCTGGTGGACTGGGAGGGTTACGGCCCGGAGGAGCGGAGCTGGGTCTCCCGACAGCTCATCGTGGATCCCGGCCTGATCACGGACTTCCATCGTGCCCATCCGGACGAGCCAGGTCGGCCTGGTCGCCGGGTGGCTCCCGTGGAGGGGGGGGGTACTGTGAGGTTTTGTCCGCTGCTCACCTACTCGCTCTGTTCCTTTAAGCCTACTCGCTCTGTTCCTTTAAGTTTTCAGTTAATTAATTGCATTCTCCTCTTCACACGCTTCTTCCTGTAGACGCCGTTTGATTGGTGCTTCCCCAACCACACGCTTGTCAATCTCATCCCGCAGCTGTCACAGCTTGTCATTAAGCATTCCTTTTGATTATATATACCCCGATTCCCCATCAAGTGTTGTTGGATCGTTTTGATATATTATCAGCATTTGCCGTTCCTTCCTTGCCTGCTGTTTTCCCTGTGCTTTGCCTCCCAGGACACTCAAGAAGTATTCCGCTTGGACAACCCGTTCCCCGTAACGACGCGCTCGCCCTGTTTGATCCTGCTCTCTTTACGCACAGCGCCTGGGTGAGTTTTGCAAGACAGTCTTTTGTCCCTATCGTTTTTCGTGTGTGTAGACACTGAAGAGATCCTGCTTTTTGTTCGGTCTGTCACTCACCCTGTGCCTGCTTTTTGGATTGTTCATTTGGGATAATATTTGCTTGAACTTTGCTCACTGTGTGTATTCACACCGAAGATATTATCACTTGGATTATTATTGGGACATCGCTCACTGTGTGTATTCGCACCGAAGATTCTATCACTTGGATTGTTGTTGGGACATTGCTCACAGTGTGTATTTACACCGAAGATTCAGTCACTTGGATTACCTGTTTTGGGACAAGTCACTTCTCCTGTCACCTGTTCTGTTCCCAACTGTACTCTGAGCTAACCCGCTCTCTCTCTCTCTCTCTCTCTGTCCCGTTACCACCTCGGAGAGCTGCCGAGAGGATTTTGCAGAGCGGCTCTGACGTCACTGTCAGATTCCTCAGACGAACCTTCCCGGGAGAAGCTGCAGAGCAGCAACATTCTTCTAATGCTTGTATCCCAGTCTTTGTTTGTTTTCAACCAAGTTCTTGCTGCTATTTTGTGAAATAAAACAAGCCCTAGTTTTTGGCAACTCTGAAACAACTCTCTTTGTGTCGTTAGCGTTTGGGGTCGGTGTCAAACCATAACAACATCCACACGCACACACTCACTTTAAACAAACAACACACTGCAGCACCCACTCTCCACACTTTAGAACACCTAAACACACTTTATATTTATTGGTAAAGGCTTTGCACTACAACCCATACCTCAGTACACCTTACTGTAAATTGTACCTAAATTGTACCTCATCCCATTTCTGCTTTGCACTATATAGTATATTGTATATTAGTATATTGCATAGTATATTGTATATTGTATGGTAACTCAGTTACTTCTATTCTGCATGTATATACTGAACACTGTGTCTACGTACGTGACTTCTATTTTTTACTTCTATTTTTACATGCTATACTATTTTATTTCATACTTATCTTTTGTCTAGCACAGTCTCTGGAGCGTAACAGAAAGAAGCATTTTGTATAAAAGTATTCTGTATGACAACTATTAAAGAAACTTGAACTTGAACTTGGACTACATTTTTTTTTTATTGTCAATGTCCATAAGGCAATTGCAGTGTATTTATTCTGCATATATCCCTCCTAGATACACATGGTAACTTACACTTGTGTATTTCACGAGATGTCAGAGCACACAGGGGGTCGCCCCACAGTTGCAGTTCCCCTGGAGCCTTTTGCTCAAGGGCACGTAGGCAGACTGTGGTCACCAGCCACCCTTCAGTCACTGACTCATCATTCTGCCAGTGCCTGGGATTCAAACCAGAAACCTTTCGGTCACTGGTCGGCCTCTGTTAACCTCTCTGTACGATCTTACCGACATGCAAAGAACCACTGCCGGATCTGCTCTTGCATGGTCTCCTTCATGCCCGGCCCCTCCACATCTCGCAGGTTTCTGGTGATGGCCACCATGGACTCCTGGTATTCCTCCTCGTTCTCTCCCTGTTTACTCCGTCTGCGAGCTTTGGTAGCCTGGGCGGAGGTGGTGGCAGGGGCGGGCTGCTGCTGCTTTGGGTCCAAAGCCTGAGAGAAGACATTCATACAGCGTCTCTAGGATACAGTGTCTGTCTAACAATGTATACAAATGATGGAGAGTGCAAGACTGCGTGTTGATGGAACTTCAAGAGATTTATTTAAGAGATTTATTCGTCACATACATACACGAGACATGTAGTGAAATGAAGGTGGCCATGCCCGCCTTGATTGTGCAAAGAAATACAAATAAAATAGATAATAAATAGACATGATAAAAGGTACTAATATAAAATACTATACAATGCTAAGCTTACGAATGAAAGGTAATGAGTCCTATATACACTACTATACAATATGCTATACAATATACATTTATGCTATATGTAACTATACTAACTATACTATGCAAAAACATACATTTATGTTTTTTAAAGAACTTTGTGAGTCTACGTTGACCACGCCCAGAGACAACCAGTGTCGTGTCTGTTTAACTCACCAGACACAACCAGTGTCACGTCTGTTTAACTCACCAGACACAACCAGTGTCACGTCTGTTTAACTCACCAGAGACAACCAGTGTCATGTCTGTTTAACTCACCAGAGACAACCAGTGTCACGTCTGTTTAACTCACCAGACACAACCAGCGTCATGTCTGTTTAACTCACCAGACACAACCAGTGTCACGTCTGTTTAACTCACCAGACACAACCAGTGTCACGTCTGTTTAACTCACCAGAGACAACCAGTGTCACGTCTGTTTAACTCACCAGACACAACCAGTGTCACGTCTGTTTAACTCACCAGACACAACCAGTGTCACGTCTGTTTAACTCACCAGAGACAACCAGTGTCATGTCTGTTTAACTCACCAGAGACAACCAGCGTCACGTCTGTTTAACTCACCAGACACAACCAGTGTCACGTCTGTTTAACTCACCAGAGACAACCAGTGTCACGTCTGTTTAACTCACCAGACACAACCAGTGTCATGTCTGTTTAACTCACCAGAGACAACCAGTGTCACGTCTGTTTAACTCACCAGAGACAACCAGCGTCACGTCTGTTTAACTCACCAGACACAACCAGTGTCACGTCTGTTTAACTCACCAGAGACAACCAGTGTCATGTCTGTTTAACTCACCAGAGACAACCAGTGTCACGTCTGTTTAACTCACCAGACACAACCAGCGTCATGTCTGTTTAACTCACCAGACACAACCAGTGTCACGTCTGTTTAACTCACCAGACACAACCAGTGTCACGTCTGTTTAACTCACCAGAGACAACCAGTGTCACGTCTGTTTAACTCACCAGACACAACCAGTGTCACGTCTGTTTAACTCACCAGACACAACCAGTGTCACGTCTGTTTAACTCACCAGAGACAACCAGTGTCATGTCTGTTTAACTCACCAGAGACAACCAGCGTCACGTCTGTTTAACTCACCAGACACAACCAGTGTCATGTCTGTTTAACTCACCAGAGACAACCAGTGTCACGTCTGTTTAACTCACCAGACACAACCAGTGTCATGTCTGTTTAACTCACCAGAGACAACCAGTGTCACGTCTGTTTAACTCACCAGAGACAACCAGCGTCACGTCTGTTTAACTCACCAGACACAACCAGTGTCACGTCTGTTTAACTCACCAGACACAACCAGTGTCATGTCTGTTTAACTCACCAGAGACAACCAGTGTCATGTCTGTTTAACTCACCAGAGACAACCAGTGTCACGTCTGTTTAACTCACCAGACACAACTAGTGTCACGTCTGTTTAACTCACCAGAGACAACCAGTGTCATGTCTGTTTAACTCACCAGAGACAACCAGTGTCACGTCTGTTTAACTCACCAGAGACAACCAGTGTCACGTCTGTTTAACTCACCAGACACAACTAGTGTCACGTCTGTTTAACTCACCAGAGACAACCAGTGTCATGTCTGTTTAACTCACCAGAGACAACCAGTGTCACGTCTGTTTAACTCACCAGAGACAACCAGCGTCATGTCTGTTTAACTCACCAGAGACAACCAGCGTCACGTCTGTTTAACTCACCAGACACAACCAGCGTCACGTCTGTTTAACTCACCAGAGACAACCAGTGTCACGTCTGTTTAACTCACCAGACACAACCAGCGTCACGTCTGTTTAACTCACCAGAGACAACCAGTGTCACGTCTGTTTAACTCACCAGAGACAACCAGTGTCACGTCTGTTTAACTCACCAGACACAACCAGTGTCACGTCTGTTTAACTCACCAGACACAACCAGCGTCACGTCTGTTTAACTCACCAGAGACAACCAGTGTCACGTCTGTTTAACTCACCAGACACAACCAGTGTCACGTCTGTTTAACTCACCAGAGACAACCAGTGTCACGTCTGTTTAACTCACCAGACACAACCAGCGTCACGTCTGTTTAACTCACCAGACACAACCAGTGTCACGTCTGTTTAACTCACCAGAGACAACCAGTGTCACGTCTGTTTAACTCACCAGAGACAACCAGTGTCACGTCTGTTTAACTCACCAGAGACAACCAGTGTCACGTCTGTTTAACTCACCAGAGACAACCAGTGTCACGTCTGTTTAACTCACCAGAGACAACCAGTGTCATGTCTGTTTAACTCACCAGAGACAACCAGTGTCGTGTCTGTTTAACTCACCAGACACAACCAGTGTCATGTCTGTTTAACTCACCAGAGACAACCAGTGTCGTGTCTGTTTAACTCACCAGACACAACCAGTGTCACGTCTGTTTAACTCACCAGAGACAACCAGTGTCACGTCTGTTTAACTCACCAGACACAACCAGTGTCATGTCTGTTTAACTCACCAGACACAACCAGTGTCACGTCTGTTTAACTCACCAGACACAACCAGTGTCACGTCTGTTTAACTCACCAGAGACAACCAGTGTCACGTCTGTTTAACTCACCAGAGACAACCAGTGTCACGTCTGTTTAACTCACCAGACACAACCAGTGTCATGTCTGTTTAACTCACCAGAGACAACCAGTGTCACGTCTGTTTAACTCACCAGACACAACCAGCGTCACGTCTGTTTAACTCACCAGACACAACCAGTGTCATGTCTGTTTAACTCACCAGACACAACCAGTGTCACGTCTGTTTAACTCACCAGAGACAACCAGTGTCACGTCTGTTTAACTCACCAGAGACAACCAGTGTCACGTCTGTTTAACTCACCAGAGACAACCAGTGTCACGTCTGTTTAACTCACCAGAGACAACCAGTGTCGTGTCTGTTTAACTCACCAGACACAACCAGTGTCACGTCTGTTTAACTCACCAGAGACAACCAGTGTCACGTCTGTTTAACTCACCAGACACAACCAGTGTCACGTCTGTTTAACTCACCAGACACAACCAGCGTCACGTCTGTTTAACTCACCAGACACAACCAGTGTCATGTCTGTTTAGCTCACCAGACACAACCAGTGTCACGTCTGTTTAACTCACCAGACACAACCAGTGTCATGTCTGTTTAACTCACCAGAGACAACCTGTGTCACGTCTGTTTAACTCACCAGACACAACCAGTGTCACGTCTGTTTAACTCACCAGAGACAACCAGTGTCACGTCTGTTTAACTCACCAGAGACAACCAGTGTCACGTCTGTTTAACTCACCAGACACAACCAGTGTCACGTCTGTTTAACTCACCAGACACAACCAGTGTCGTGTCTGTTTAACTCACCAGAGACAACCAGTGTCACGTCTGTTTAACTCACCAGAGACAACCAGTGTCACGTCTGTTTAACTCACCAGACACAACCAGTGTCACGTCTGTTTAACTCACCAGAGACAACCAGTGTCATGTCTGTTTAACTCACCAGAGACAATCAGTGTCATGTCTGTTTAACTCACCAGAGACAACCAGTGTCATGTCTGTTTAACTCACCAGACACAACCAGTGTCACGTCTGTTTAACTCACCAGAGACAACCAGTGTCACGTCTGTTTAACTCACCAGACACAACCAGTGTCACGTCTGTTTAACTCACCAGACACAACCAGTGTCACGTCTGTTTAACTCACCAGACACAACCAGTGTCACGTCTGTTTAACTCACCAGAGACAACCAGTGTCACGTCTGTTTAACTCACCAGAGACAACCAGTGTCACGTCTGTTTAACTCACCAGAGACAACCAGTGTCACGTCTGTTTAACTCACCAGACACAACCAGTGTCACGTCTGTTTAACTCACCAGAGACAACCAGTGTCACGTCTGTTTAACTCACCAGAGACAACCAGTGTCATGTCTGTTTAACTCACCAGAGACAACCAGTGTCACGTCTGTTTAACTCACCAGAGACAACCAGTGTCACGTCTGTTTAACTCACCAGAGACAACCAGTGTCACGTCTGTTTAACTCACCAGACACAACCAGTGTCACGTCTGTTTAACTCACCAGAGACAACCAGTGTCACGTCTGTTTAACTCACCAGACACAACCAGTGTCACGTCTGTTTAACTCACCAGAGACAACCAGTGTCATGTCTGTTTAACTCACCAGACACAACCAGTGTCACGTCTGTTTAACTCACCAGAGACAACCAGTGTCACGTCTGTTTAACTCACCAGACACAACCAGTGTCACGTCTGTTTAACTCACCAGAGACAACCAGTGTCACGTCTGTTTAACTCACCATGCCCAGAAATATCAGCTCTTCCTCACGTTCCTTTAAGGTCCTCTTCCTCTGTATGTAGCCTTTCCACACCTGAGAATGAAGTCTTCATTTGTCATCATTTGTATCTCGTACAATGAGAAGTTGTACATCTCAGAGCTCATGTCTATGAAACCATGTGATTATCTGTATCTAGGGAGGGAGGGAGGGAGGGAGGGAGGGAGGGAGGGAGGGAGGGAGGGAGGGAGGGAGGGAGGGGGGGAGGGAGGGGGGGAGGGAGGGAGGGAGGGGGGATGTACATAGTGATGTAGCTACACTACCCCCCCTGATGAGCACGGTGCACACAGTACCTTCTGGATGCAGACCACAGCCGAGTCAATAGCAGCTGCCCCCAGATCCCTGTCACGGTCCCAGCTCTGCCTCTCCTTTCCCCTGTGGATCTCCTTCATGAACATGGCCCTGGTGCGCCCCTGGCGAGCTCTCTCTGCTACCTGGATGATCCTAACCGCCTCCTCCAGGTCCATTGTTAATGCTACAGACTGACAGGGACAATAGAAGAAGTGGTAAACTGATACTGTAGTAATATGTAGATCAGTGGTTCTCAAACTACGGGTCGCGACCCAAAGTGGGGTCGTGGGTAGGTGACAGCGCATTGGCAAGTAATTTTCTTTAATACAAGAAATAATTTTTTTTATATATTTTTGTATGTTCTGGCAACATATTTTGGCTAAATATGCCTCGTTTTATAAATTTGTATTGATAACATAGTGCTGTAATATAATTGTCTAATAAATATGCATGATCAAAGTCAAAAACATGTGCTTTTATTTTGATATTCCTTAATTCCACATTGAAATGACACGATACCTTAAGTGTGGGGTCGCCAAAAAGAATCCTAAATAAAATGGGGGTGTGGTATAAAAAGAAATTTGAGAACCCCTGATGTAGATTATACTGTAAAAATACTGTAATCTTATTTTTGAATGAATGACCAAGTAAATAGTAAATAACATGATCAAGTACAGTATGTTGTTTTTTCCCTCGACTGAACTGTAGCCAGTGTAGAACTCACTTGGGGTCTCTCTGGAGTACCTTCCATCCTGTTGAGGATGTCCTTTAACATCGCCCTTCGCTCCTGTAGCATTTCGCTGCGTTCACTGATGAAATAGCGAGGGATAGGGATCTCTATGTCTGCCTATAAGGGGAAATCAAAGACAACAGCTCTCATGGTTTCGTGGCGATTGAAGAATCTATATAGCATTCCTTCTTTTTTGGGGAAGGGCATTACCATGAGCCAACCTTTACAGTCCCTGCCTGGTTATGAAGTATGTTAAGTGAACGGGGACTGCTGGTCACTTCTGCCCCCAAGACAGCACCTTTATGATATTTAAATCCCTGGACTCTGTATATTATTTTGCCCTCAGATTCATCACTAATTGATTGATTGATTTAAAATTGTATTAACAGATTGCAGAATGGGTACAATACAATTGTTAAGGGGATGCAGACCAGAGAAAGGCTTTCGTCTTGTTTACATCAGGGTCCCCCATTTTCAATTCATCATAACATATATGACATACATGACATACAGATAATGATAGATACAACACTCATCCCTGTGTCCTTTATAAGAAGGTTGGTTGGTCCTCTCTGATGGAGAGGCGCAAAAAAACACTGGTATTTGTTCATTTTTAAGGCCATTTTTGGTAAGCTACCTCCTTATACAAAATCATTATTGGAATGGAATGTTGGTACCTATGGATCCCATTCTAGTGACTGGCTGGTCCTTAAGGTCCAGTTTGCTCGTAAACAGGGTAAATATGCATTTTGCTATGATGCCCCTAGCTCATGGAATGAACTCCAACAGTCCTTAAAGCTTGAGATTCTCCCCTCTGGTGCAGAGTTTAAAACCTTGATCTCCAACCTTTGTCAATCAAGTTGTATGTGTTTTAATAAATTTGTTATCCTTACTACTTTTATCCTTACTCGCCGTGTTGTCTTATTGTTATGATTTTATGTGCTGTGTGATTTTATATGCCCTTTTCTTTGCTTATTTCTGTATGTACCCTCGACGTGACTGTAAATGAGGGAAACCTCAGTTGCCTTTCGAGTTTAAATAAAGGTTTAAATTAAATTAAATATTTATGTTGATTGTTAAACTGTGTGGGTATCAAACAGGAGACTATCTGGTATCAAACAGGAGGAAAGACTGTCAGGTTTTGGGCTGTGTGGGTATCAAGCAAGAAAGACTGTCAGGTTTTAAACTGTGTGGGTATCAAACAGGAGGAAATACTGTAAGTAGATCAGGTTTTAAACTATGAAAGACTGGGTTTTAAACTGTTTAAACAGTAATTGTAATTGTTTAAACTGTTCTGTAAAGCGTGGGCACTGCACTATTGCATTATTTTATTCTGTCTATTCTATTTTACTAACTATTTTATTGCACTGCACTATTTTACTCTTGTCTATTATATTTTACTCTTTTATTAAAAATGTTAATTGTTGTGCACCCAAGTGGCGACCCATGTAACGCACTGCATCGCAAAGCGGCTGACTGGGGTTCAAATCCCGGACCCGGCGTCCTTTGCCGAATGTCTTCCCCCCGCTCTGTCTCCCGTTCTTCCTCTCTCTCTCCCTCTACCGGACTGCCCGGTAGTACAAACAAATAAAAATCTACCAAAAACATAATTAAATTTTTTTTTAATGTAATTGTCTATATTATGAGTAGGCCTATCAGTGATAATTAAACCATAAACAAAGAGGCCTATTAAGATGTTAGATCCTAATGTGAAAAACTATGTGATTTAATGTTCTATGCCTTACCTTGAATTTGTCTATTTTGCTGCTGTCTATTTTATGCTCATTGTATACTTGTTTTATGTCTGCACTTCATGTGTAACGGAGGTACCGCATGTCTATCCACAGTCACGAGGGACTTGTATAGTGAAGTGGCTGTGGACGTTAAGCGGTACTGCAAGTAAACTCACTCCCCAGAGGCATCCAGACCCAGTACTTAGAAGTGAATTCACCTCAGGCGGTTAGGTGGCCGAGCGGAGATTGCGTTCGTCACCAGCCCCGGAGCTGTGAGCTGGATTCGCCTGTTCGAATCCAGCTCACAGCTCCGGGGTTGTCACCAGCTTGGCTGGCCGTCTGCACTAATACAATTGGCTGTATTAGAGGGTGGGAGAAGCTGGCGGGGTGGGTCCGGGTCGTTGTAAACAGCGACTCCTACAGTTCGGTCGGGGCGCCTGCTAAGCGCGGATTGGACTTGAGGGGGATAGTGTGGTCCTCCCACACGCTATGCCCTCTCAATGAGAATCCGCGCTGCCAGGTGAAAAGAAGCGGTGATTGGCTGGACGTGTGTCGGAGGAAGCACGTGGTAGCCTCCACTCTCCCAGATGATCTGACTGTGGGGGGTAAGTGCGCAGCGACCAGGAAGGGACTGGGAATTGGCATACGACTAACATTGGGATGGGAGAAAATCGGAGGAAAATGGAGGTCGAAAAGACAAAAAAAAATAAAAAAAAAAGTGAATTCACCTCTTGGTACGGTGGTCTGTGATGCCGCCCGCGGCGCGCGAGGCCGGGGTTCAACTCCCACTCAGGGCGATCCCTTAACAGGGGTCGAATCGAAACACAATGCAGAGCGAGATCACACGGGTCACACATGCATTGCTCTTGATCTGCCAATTTTGTGCACATTTTTGCCTATGTCTTTTTTTTACTGCTGTGAAGCACTTCTTGTATGAAAGGTGCTATACAAATAAAGTGTATTATTATTATTATTGACTGCTGAGACTCACAGGTGTGAGTTTCAGATCCTGGACCACATCATCCAGGTAGTGGTACTCCGAGAACTCTTTCTCCACCATCTCGTGCTTGAGCTCCAGCACTCTCCCCATCACGCCCTCCAGGACCCCCCGGATCACGCGTCTCTTCTGGGGGTGGACCACCTGGTCGTAGGCCTCCTCCAGCTGCCGGAAGATTTGAATGTAACGTACGTAGAGGGTGGCCACGCGCTGGACGAACACCACCCGGTCCTTTTCTGGACGAGGGGGCTCGACAGGGAGCTCCTGAGTCAGCAGACTGCTCAGCTCCACTTGGGCTTCTGCCCATTGCTTGTTGTACGCACTGGAAAGAGATAAGATGAGATCAGATATTCCTTTACTGATCCCCTTGGGGGAATTTAGGCATTATAGCAGTATGGGGGCGGGGGGGGGGGTACAGGTATGGGCAACAAACTTGCAGTTCCGCGCTCGGGTTCTGCGATCTGATTGGCCACTGACGTACGCTCTCTCTACGCCCAAACAGCGCGTTACGCTAGTTCTGCCTCTAACCTCTAACAGCCTGCAGCCTGCTAGCATTGTCGATTTCATAACATAAATGTTCAAAACACGACAAGACAGTTTGCATCACTTCCCACGGTTCTCTGCACTTATTCTACCGGTAGTGCGGTAGTTGTTGCCACGGTATTGGGTCTTTGGGTGAATACTTCATTGGCGGGGAAGAAGAACACTGATAGCGGTGTGTGGACCGTCCTGCGAGCCCCAGACCACCGCCCCGCGAGCCCCAGACCACGTCCCGCGAGCCCCAGACCACCGTCCTGCGAGCCCCATGGGACGAGACCAGGTAGAATTTTAGGCGCACAGGAAATAAGTCTTGCGGGGCTCGCGGGGCGGTGGTCTGGTCACCCAAAGACCCAATACCGTGGCAACAACTACCGCACTACCGGTAGAATAAGTGCAGAGAACCGTGGGAAGTGATGCAAACTGTCTTGTCGTGTTTTGAACATGTATGTTGTGTTGATGGAATCATGTTAATATAGAGAGATGAAAACAATACGTTATTTCGATTGATATGAATTGGATAATGCTAGCAGGCTGCAGGCTGTTAGAGGTTAGAGGCAGAACTAGCGTAACGCGCTGTTTGGGCGTAGAGAGAGCGTACGTCAGTGGCCAATCAGATCGCAGAACCCGAACACGGAACTGCAAGTTTGTTGGTAAAAGACACGCTGCCCGGCATGGTAATAGTAAGACATAAATACAGGCAATAAATATTATAGTACAGTAGAAAGGTAAAAATAGGCAGTGTAAACAATATAATTAACTCTGAATATAAGCATATGAGCAAGTAGGCAGTGTGATCAAAGGTGCAGATGAGGGTCTGTAATATGACCTGAATATCAGTTATATTATACATTACAATAAATATGGTTACAATAAACACTAGAATCTAAATATATATGTTACACCCGCTAAGTTCTTAGCTTTAAGAAAGACACAAGAGTGTAGGTTAATTTAACCATAATATTTATTACATAAAAGGAGTGGACAACATTATTATAAGGCCACTTCAACCTCATGCTCAGGAACCCCAATCAGTCTTGACCGGGCAGGGTTTTATTCACAGCAACCTGGTGACACTTCACACAATGAAGGAGAGTAATATCAATTGTCAATAAATAGCATGTCATACGATCAATTGTCAATAAATAGCACTTCATACGATATCGATTGTTAATAAATAGCACTTCACAAAATGAAGGAAACGTTATCACACATCAATAAATACCACGTCAAGAACTGTATAAAAAGGGATGTCAAACTTCTCACAATGAAGTAAACAGATATCCTACCACTCTGTGATTCAACTTGTGCAAACTGTGCATAATCACGGCATCCATATGATAATGGCACACTAAGCCTGCCCGTGTTCACGTCTGAGAGAGGTACCTTGTACATGGGTTGGTGTTATGGTGGGGGGGAAACGGACACACAAATAAACAAACAAACATACATGTAAAGAAAACTAATCCGGCCCAAGGGCAAGACCCAATTCTTTTTGCCCATCTACCGGCCCATTGGCCCGGGCGGATTAGACATTATATTAAACTACCAAACAATATATACTAAAAGTGTTTCACGGCAAGAGCAGCTGGACCACTGGTGCTCTGGTTCGTCGGTGGTCCTATAATCCTACCGACTACTTTCAACCCCGCTGGGAACCAGGCAAGTGATCTTAGCGTGTAATGCTTGTTCCTGCATTCCGGAGTGAGGTGTGCACCTACCTCACTGCACCGGCCGCAACAAACAATTCCAACTAACGTTCCTCCCGCAGGTAGCCCCCTATAACGGAACCTGGCTCATTGAGGCCCCTCCTCCTTTCTCATTAATGCCACCCGTCACATACACCCCCTCCAAATGTATCTGCGTCCCGACGATATACCAATACAATCTACTACTTGGGGAAAACCTTAAACTGCAGATTTAGGGAGTCTAAACGGATTATCGTGTTTGCCTGCAGTACTCCTATTAGACTTCCTGAGGCCTTCCACCACCACTGGGAAATCTGTCTCCAAGTCACCATCCCCTCCTTCCAACACATCATCCTCTGGACCAAGCTCGGATTCTGACATTGACCCCTCACTATATGACTCCAACGGCCGTCCTTCGGTCAATGTAACATCTGTATCCTCCACCCCATTGTCTCCTCCATCCCCCTGCTCCTCCTGCTCTTCCCCCAAATCATGGCCTGTATCAGGCCTCAACCCACCTATGGGCATACCTCTCATCTCAGTCCGGTGGACATGCCGTACCGGACCATCCTGAACTGCAGGGGTGATGGAGTAGACTACACCACGTTCTGCGGGGCACTGTACCACCCGGTAAGGGGTCGGTTCCCAGACATCCTGAATCTTGTTACGACCCTTCACCCCATGGTTACGGACATATACAAGGTCTCCCTCCCCTATAAATGGATCTCTCACTTGCTCTTCCTGTTTCTTATCTCTGTACTCTCTCCTTGTAGCCAGGCGCTGTCGTACATGGCTATACGCTCCCTCCAGTGACTCCTGGTGCTCCTTTACCCAGTCCTCTAGACCCTGCTCTGCCTCCTCTAACCCCTCCCCTAGCAAAAAATCCACAGGGAGTCGGGGCTCCCGGCCAAACATTAAAAAGTAGGGAGTCATGCCAGTGGACTGATGCACGGTGGTGTTCTAGGCATAGGTTAACTGAGGAAGGTGCCGCGGCCAATATCTCTTCTGGTCTGGGGGCAGTGTGCGCAACAAATCATGTAATGTGCGATTATATCTTTCACACTGACCATTTCCCTGAGGGTGGTAAGGGGTAGTACGAGACTTGCGAATCTTGTAGACCTTGCATAACTGCCTGACCAACCCACTCTCAAAGTTTCTTCCTTGATCTGAATGGATACGTTCAGGAGGACCAAACAAATTAAACCACTGTTTAACCAGAACATCAGCTACGGTACTGGCCCGCTGATCTTTAGTGGGAATGGCCTGGGTGTATTTGGAAAACACATCTGTTAAGACCAGCACATTTTCTCTTCCATTTGAAGCTAGTTCCAACATGGTGAAATCTATAGCCAGGATTTCATGTGGCCTAGAGCAGTGTTTCCCAACCGGTGGTACGCGTACCACTAGTGGTACGTGGGTGGTCCCCAGGTGGTACGTGAAAAGATTTTGAAAAGTAAAAAAAAAAAAAAAAAAAATTATTAGAAATTGTACAGGAAAACTGTACCCACATAATGAATAATGCATAATCTGTAATAATGTAACCAAAATTGGGGGCATTCAAATTAAGTAATCATTTGCTGGCTATAATTATATTATTATTGGCGCTGAGTTCAGCTTCCCGCCCGCCGGCGCCGGACTGTCTGTCAGCTGTCAGGTATTCATTGAAGCGCTGGTGTTTATTGAGATAAAAATCATTATGGATCAATGGCTGAGTCGAGATGGTTCATCCAGAAACAATGTAAAGCATATAAATTATGTTCGCTTTGCAGTTGGATGAATAGACGGATGTCAGTGGGGAAGCACAACTGATTGCGTTTGTGCGTTACAAAGACACTTTGGAGATGAACGAGCACATTCTGTTTTGCAAGAAACTCACGGGGAGAACTACTGGACTGGACGTTTTTAACGTTATTGACAATTTTTTCTCTCAACACAAGCTGGATTGGAAATACTGCTCATGTGTGCACAGACGGCGTCCAGAGTTAAATTATGTTTTGAATGATGCCGTAAAAGTGATCAACTTCATACAGTCCAGGCCTTTGAATCATAGACTGTTTCAGTCACTTTGTGAAGACGGTGGGTCAAACTCAGAACATAAACAGCTCCTGCTTCACACCGACGGTTATCCCGAGGGAAGACATTACAGCAAGCAGCTGTTCGAGCTGCGCAATGAAGTGAGGGCATTTCTGTCTGAGCACACACACCCCCTTGTGGCGATGTTCGACGACACAGACTGGGTAGCTCGGCTGGGAAACCTCTCTGACATTTTCAGCAAACTCAACCAGCTGAATCTCTCTCTTCAAGGTAAAGACACAACTGTTCTTAGCTTGTATGACAGGCTCAAGTGTCACATTAATTGGTGAGTTACTAACTTTTTTTTAGTCTTTAAACAATGGCTATTATAATTTATATGATTAGTTATGATTGAATATATGATTTAAGTGTCACATTAATTGTCGCATTGGGTCACAAAGACAAAAATCTCCTCTTCTCTATCTCTCCTCATCACTTCTCTCCTTCTTCCACTCCCAGGTTTCACCTTAGCTACACACACACACACACACACACACACACACACACACACACACACACACACACACACAGCCGGTCTGCCACAATATATAGACTATTAATTTATTAATTATACATCCTGGGCATCACCACGATTGATTGCGTAGTAGGTGGTACTTTTGGTTGGCTTGAAATGCTTTGGTGGTACAGTACTCAAAAAAGGTTGGGAACCACTGGCCTAGAGGCCTGTAGACTGCCCATAACTGGTTTAATTTTTGGCTGTACAGCTTTAGCCAACACACATCTCCCACACTGCAGACACCATTTCTCGACATCCCTGTACATATTTGGCCAGTAACACCGCGAACGCGCAAGCTGCAACGTCCGCTCCACCCCCTGATGCCCATGATTATCATGCAGCTGAGTGAGCACATCTTTATGTAAACACTGTGGTAGTACAAGCTGATAGATCTCCTTACCACCATCAGGAGATTTACACTGTCGATACAGCACTGTCCCTTCCTCTCTCAGGCGCCCCCATTGGCGTGCAAGCTCCTTGGTACCCTGGCCAAACCTCTCCCTCTCCTTTGCATCGGGTGGCCTGGCTTTTCTCCAACAGGCCAACAGTGGTCCAATAACTGGATCTTGTTCTTGCAACACGGCTAGGCTCTCCTTGGAACAACCTGGAAGCACAGAAATGTCAGACTGGATGCCAAAGAGCCCTTCCTCCCAGACATCTTCCTCCTCTGAGGCCTCAGTCGTACTGGGCTCCCTGTACCGGCGAGACAAGGCATCCGCATTACCATTCCTAGTCCCAGGACGATATTTTAAAGTAAGGTTAAATGGAGCCAGCTCGCCTGCCCATCGTTGCTCTACTGCACCAAGTTTAGCTGTGTCTAGGTGGGTAAGTGGGTTGTTATCTGTATATACAGTGCAGGAACCCCCTAACAGATACCCTCTGAATTTCTCCGACACTGCCCACTTAAGAGCAAGAAAGTCTAGTTTCATAGAGCTATAGTTCTGCATGTTCTTTTCTGTAGGTTTAAGTGCCCTACTAGCATAAGCGACAGGCCTGAGCTTCCCTCCATGTTCCTGGCAAAGTACTGCCCCCAACCCCGCATGACTAGCATCAATCTGTAACACAAATGGCCTATGAAAATCTGCATAGGCCAACACTGGTGCAGAGATCAGCGCCGTCTTTATCTGGCCAAAATTCTCTTCACACTCTGGTGTCCAGACCGGGGCCAGTGGCTTCCTGGGAGTCTTACCCTTTTTTATGCCTGGGGACAATTGTGCTGCTGCATGATTTAAAGGAGCAGCCATCTTTGCAAACCCAGCTATAAAGCGCCGATAGTAACTAGCAAACCCCAGGAAAGATTTGAGCTCGGCCAGATTAGTGGGGGTCCGCCACTCCTTCACAATTGCTACCTTGTCCGGGTCTGTTGCCACTCCCTCAGCCGAAACTACATGGCCCAGATATTTCACTTGCCTCTGAAAGAAATGGCATTTAGAACCCTTTACCTTGAGCCCCTGCTTCTGTAGCCGAGAGAAAACTTCCTCCAGCCTCTCTATGTGCTGCTGAACAGAGGAAGAGAACACAATCACATCATCAAGGTACAGTAAAACAGACTGATATCTCCGAACATGCGCTCCATAAGGCGTTGAAAAGTGCTAGGAGCATTGCACAATCCAAATGACATCCTATTAAATTCGAATAGACCGAATGGAGTACAGAATGCCGTCTTTGCCCTATCCTTTTCCACAACCTCCACTTGGTTGTAGCCACTGGCTAAGTCCAGAGTTGAAAACCATTTAGCTCCCACCAGTCCATCTAATGACTCCTCAATCCGTGGCAAAGGGAACGCATCTTTCCTAGTCTTAGCATTGAGACGACGATAGTCTACACACATTCGCTTTCCGCCGTCTTTCTTCTGTACCATGACAATGGGTGATGCATAAGGGCTACAACTCTCTCTGATGATCTGGCTGTCCAGCAGTTGTTTTATGTGGGCCCTCACCATATCATATTGAGACGGGATGATGCGACGGTACGGCTGCCGTACAGGAGCATCATCTAGCAGGGGGATCTCATGCTGAATCAGATTGGTACAGCCCAAATCAGCTTCACTTTTTGCAAACAGACTGTTATATTTATTAATCAAAGCTGCCGCTTGTTGTTGCTCAGATGCATCTAATCCCTCAAAAGAATTAGGCAAAACCCAGTCAGCCCCCCCCCAGCTTCAGTTCCTGGAAGGGACACAGATGCTGTGCACTCATTGTTAATCACATCCCTGCAAAACTCAACCTGAGGAGCTGGTTCTGATACTATAGTTACCATGCTCACCGTAGCGATGACCCTGCGTGGGGTTAGCCAAACATCAGAGTAGCCCACATTAGTGATTGGTACATATGTTATCCCTGCTTCAGCTGTCACTAGGGCAGGTGAAACCAACAGCCCTTCTGGAAGTACCCCCTCACCTGGCCGTAATGGCTCCACCAATAATTCCATGTGCTGCTGTGAATGGACCTTAGGACATGTTACAGGGACCATTATTAATGTACCGGCAGCTACACAAAATGGCCGCTTACCTCTCACTCTGACTCTGAAGGGCTCAGGGGAATTGGCCATGGTCTCCTCCACTTGGCAGTGTCTAAGGGCTCGTCTCCATTCCGGGGCCTCTGTCACTCTAGGATCCTCAAAAAGACTAGAGCCAGACTGTACAAACAACTCCTGATAAAACCCTTTGATTACATTCATACCCAGTACTCCCGGGGTTAACCTTTTTTTATGCTGCATTTGAGGGTCATCTGCATCTCTGACTACCAGGACACCCCTGCCCGTGATACATTTTCCCAAAATCGTGATGTCCAACTCCAAATAACCCAGGTATGGCAGCTCTAGACCATTTCCTGCCCGAAGATCTAACCATGCACACTCACGTAACTGAGCATCGGTGAGGTGACCAAAATGTTCTTTAAAAAAACTCTCAGTCATCGTTGTGACCATGGACCCAGTATCCAATAATGATGGAACCACAATTTCCCCCATCTAAACCTCCACTACTGGACATTCACTCACAAGTGTCGACATAACAGATGGATTTCGTCCTGAATCAAGCTTAGTCTCAGGGTTTATATGACTTTGCTCGGTAGTAGTGGGCTCTCGTCCCTCTGCTTGGCCTGGTCCCTTTTTGGGCTGGGATGTTTTTGGGAGAGCTGCAGTGCAGTAACGTGCTATATGGCCCCTTTGATCACACCGAAAACAGATAGGCTTTCCATCAGGAGCAGGAGCTCTTCTAAATCTAGATGGAGGTTGAGCCCCACCTTCCTGTTTGAAGGGCTGCAATGCTTTCATTAGCACATCCAATTGTCTCTGTTGAGCCTCAATGAGGGCTTTCAGTTCAGAATAACTTGATTTATTTTCAATTGGCTCGCAGGACACTTGTGCCTGGACTTCATTCGAAAATGGAGGGGAGTGATTATCCTTTTTAAATGACCGTTTTTCACACTGCGCTGTCCACTCAACAGCCTCCCTCCGTACATCCCTAATTTTCCAATTAGGGTTCACACAAATTTTGTCTCGTAATCTTATACTCAAACCATGGTCCTTGACCCCCTCACAAAATTGGTCACGCAGGTCTCTTTGGGACTTAGGCTTAGCCTGTGCGTCTGTTTGAACAATCTGATCCATTTGGGACATAAGGGCATGGGAATAGTCCAACAATGACTCCCCCTCACGTTGTTTGCGGTTAAAAAACCTGCGCTGAAGAGAGATTAGAGAGTGTGAACATCCATACACTTCTCTCAATATCTGAATTATTCCACCAACAGTCTCTCTCTCTTGTTTGGGAAGATATTTAACCTCTACCCGGGCCGCCCATTCTAAATGGTTATACACACAATTAGCTTTTTCTTTTTCAGACGATTTTAACTGGATATGGTTCTCAATCAGTTCAATCCATTCTTCCAGGGTAGGCGAGTCTGCGTTATCCAGATTGCCCGAGAATTTGGGTACCTTTTCACTCTGCTGGATGTACACCAACCGTGTTCCCCCTTGAGCCTCTGCAGCTGGCTCCACATTGTCCCCAGTGCTGCTCGAAGCTCCTGGTTGAACGTCTGGCTGCAGTCTCTGCAACTCCTGCTCCAACTCCTGTATGCGCTGCGCCATCGCGTCTGGCTCCATGGCCTATGAGAACTGATGAGAAGACCACAATGGCCCTGGATCCTCTCTGCTGCGTGGCCCTGGCCCACCGCTGCTCTTGCCGTTTCACGTGCTCAAAAATAAGGAAAAAAACATGTAATCCGCTTCCCCCATGAAAAGATAAATTCTTACTTAGCTAGGACTACTGACTACGCCAAATGTTACACCCGCTAAGTTCCTAGCTTTAAGAAAGACACAAGAGTGTAGGTTAATTTAACCATAATATTTATTACATAAAAAGGAGTGGACAACATTATTATAAGCCCACTTCAACCTCATGCTCAGGAACCCCAATCAGTCTTGACCGGGCAGGGTTTTATTCACAGCAACCTGGTGACACTTCACACAATGAAGGAGAGTAATATCAATTGTCAATAAATAGCATGTCATACGATCAATTGTCAATAAATAGCACTTCATACGATATCGATTGTTAATAAATAGCACTTCACACAATGAAGGAAACTTTATCACACATCAATAAATACCACGTCAAGAACTGTATAAAAAGGGATGTCAAACTTCTCACAATGAAGTAAACAGATATCCTACCACTCTGTGATTCAACTTGTGCAAACTGTGCATAATCACGGCATCCATATGATAATGGCACACTAAGCCTGCCCGTGTTCACGTCTGAGAGAGGTACCTTGTACATGGGTTGGTGTTATGGTGGGGGGGAAACGGACACACAAATAAACAAACAAACATACATGTAAAGAAAACTAATCCGGCCCAAGGGCAAGACCCAATTCTTTTTGCCCGTCTACCGGCCCATTGGCCCGGGCGGATTAGACATTATATTAAACTACCAAACAATATATACTAAAAGTGTTTCATGGCAAGAGCAGCTGGACCACTGGTGCTCTGGTTCGTCGGTGGTCCACAAGGAAGCATACTAAGACCGCTACTATTCCTAATTTATGCAAATGACATGTCGTCAGCTTGTGACTGCAACTTGTTCCTGTTTGCGGACGACTCAGCCCTGCTGGTCTCTGACAAGAACAAGTTACAGGTTGAAAAAGCCCTCAGCTCGGAACTAGGCAAAATCTGCATATGGCTCGCCGACAACAAACTATCATTACACATGGGCAAAACAGAGTCCATTCTCTTCGGTTCAAATAACAAACTCAGCAAGACCGACGGCTTCTCGGTTACAGTGGGTGACAATATTATCACAAGGAAAGATGAAATTACCGACCTGGGTTCCATCCTAGAGGCTAATCTTTCCTGTGACAAAATGGCATCCAATGTAATAAAAAAAGTCAACCAACGAACGCGATTCTTGTACCGGATCTCCTCTCTGGTAAACAAGAATACCCTGAAGACTCTAGCAGGAGCACTCATTCAGGGGTACTACGACTATGCTTGCACCTCATGGTACCAAAGCACCTCAAAGGCACTAAAAAACAAATTACAAACATCTCAAAACAAGCTAGTCAGACTACTACTTGACCTGACTCCTAGAACCCACCTCACCCCTGCCCACTTTGACAACCTAGGATGGCTTAGAGTAGACGACAGAGTACAGCAACTTGCAATGGGCCTGGTCTACAAGATACACTACGCGACCAAGGTACCCATGTACATGTCAAAATACTTCCCAAAGGTCAGTGAATACCACGATCACAACACCAGAGGGAGCTCCACAAATCATGTAAAACCCAGATTCGGCTCAAACAAGGGACTAAACACGTTTCGCAATTATGCCACATCAATGTGGAACGCCCTGCCTAAAGCTGTAAAGGAATGTGAATCACTACCCACCTTCAAAAACACTCTCAAAAAACACCTACGTGAGACTGCAATTCGAAACTGGCCCCTACAAATGTCCTAACCTAGTTGTACAGTAAATGACCAAGTAAGGCTTTGTCAATATTCCAATGTACAGTGTAAAATGTGTGTGTCCCCTTCCCAACCCCCCCCCCCCCCCCCCACCTCCAATGTACAGCCCTCACCCAACCCACCCAACCCCACCCCACCCAACCAACCTCCTCCAATGTACAGTTTCTATGCCAAATGTATATACACTCCTTTTCTGGACACTTCTGTATCACAAACAGTACTGTATTTGCAAATCTGATATGTCATAAATGTATAGATGTAGCAGTACTGTCTATCTGTATGTCATGTATGTCATATATGTTATGATGAATTGAAAATGGGGGACCCTGATGTAAACAAGACGAAAGTCTTTCTCTGGTCTGCATCCCCTTAACAATTGTATGTATTGAGCTGTACTGTACTGTACCCATTCTGCAATCTGTTAATAAACTTTTCAATCAATCAATCAAGTCCTATAATCCTACCGACTACTTTCAATCCCGCTGGGAACCAGGCAAGTGATCTTAGCGTGTAATGCTTGTTCCTGCATTCCGGAGTGAGGTGTGCACCTACCTCACTGCACCGGCCGCAACAAACAATTCCAACTAACGTTCCTTCTTCTTCTTCTTCTTTGTCTGATTTATTGGCAGTTGGCACCTACAGAGTGCATTACCGCCACTTCCTTTAGTTTGACACGATCGCAACTGCACAACACCGCCATCTCCTGGCCCCCTTCACCTCCCATACTGCCCCTCCTGCGCCCACCACCCTGAATTGCAGCTAACGCTGCTTCCCCCTGACTGAGTCCCCCTCCACGATACATGCTTCATCACCCCCCGTAGCCTGGCTCCGAACCACCCGCTCACTCACACCCCCCTTCTCTAACTCCACCAGATCAGCCACCCTCTTCAACTCCCTTATAACATCCTCCACCGTCAACCCCTCCATACCCAAGTGCCCCACTGCTGCTAAAACTATCAACCTAGTCCTCTCTGTCCTACTGCTAACCGTCGCCGTCGTATTCACTACCCCTGCCACAAAGGCCACTAAATCCAACTTCCCCCTCCACACCCTCCTCTCCTCCTCCTGTACCTCCTCTACTGTCAGCTGCCCTTTCCTAAAACCCTGTGCCCTCTCTTGCTGTCCCTGACCCTCCTGCACTATCCTCACTGCCAACTGCCCTTCTCTAAACCCCTCTCCCTTGCCCTGCTGTCCCTGTCCTACCTTCCTAGCTGCCTCCGCATATGAAATTCTACCTTCCCTTCTCACCCGCTGGACCACTACCTCTCGCTTCATCGCCTCACAACCCCAATACGCTACACTATGCTTCCCACCACAACTACAACACCTCGGCTCCACTCCCTGGTCACACTCCCCATACTCATGCTCCCCACTACATCTACCACATCTCTGCCCCTTCCTACACAACTTAGCTATATGACCAAACTCCTGACACCTGTAACACCTCAACGGATTCGGCACAAACTCCCTAACCCTATACGCCATAAACCCTACAAATACCACTCTCGGCCTAACCTCACCCTCAAACTGCACGACTACCGTCCCTGTCACCACCTTCTCTGCCCCTCTCTTCATCCTCTCTACACTCTTAACTTTCCCATTACGTTCGTCACTCCTCAACTCTCCTAACAGCTGCCCTTCACTAACCCTAATTGGAATTCCACTAATCACCCCCTTGCAACCACCATCCCTCTTCTCCCCTACTATCCCCACTCCACAGACCTTCACTTTTCCAACGCTCTTCATTTCCCTAGCCTTCTCTACCTGCACTACACTTACACATCCTATAAACAAGTTCCCATCCCCTAACGTCCTTGCATACCTTACCTCTCCTACCTGCGCCTTAATGATTCCTGACAGCTGTCTCGGCTCCATTTCCCTAACCCCGCCTCCTCCCTCAAACCGCACCACTACATTCAACCCTTCTACAAAATCCTTCCCTCTGCCCTCATCCTCTGACCCACTCAAGCTATCTCCCCTCCCCTTCTTCCTCTTACTCCCCTTCCCCTCACTTACCCTACTCTTCTTCCCCACCTTCGTCCACCCTTCTCCCCCGCTCCCCTCTCCCTCACTACACTCCATACTGTCACTATCCGTCTCCCTTTCCTTGGCTGAAGCCTCCGTCACCTCACCTCCCTCTCCACACGTCACACCCCGAGGGGACACTGGGCTCGCACCCGGTGACTCGCGTCCCTCCTGACGCAAGCCCTCATTCCACTCGCTCCCATCTCGATTCACCCAAAACCCTGGACAGTCTTCCACCGGCCGGGGCCATTCACGAGGACTCCACTCTCCCTGCTCTCCATACGCTGCCTCGCTCGCCTTCCACCACCGCTCACTCCCCTTCATCCGCTTCCGCATTCTTGCACATTAAAAAAAAAACGTCCAACTAACGTTCCTCCCGCAGGTAGCCCCCTATAACGGAACCTGGCTCATTGAGGCCCCTCCTCCTTTCTCATTAATGCCACCCGTCACAGTACCCATTCTGCAATCTGTTAAATAAAGTTTTCATTCATTCATTCATTCATGTCGTGTATGTTATGATTAATTGAAAATGGGGGACCCTGATGTAAACAAGACGAAAGTCTTTCTCTGGTCTGCATCCCCTTAACAATTGTGTGTATTGAGCTGTACTGTACTGTATCCATTCTGCAATCTGTTAATAAAATGTTCAATCAATCAATCAATCAATCAATCAATCAATCAATCAAACCTTGTGCCGCGCGGCAGTGAAGGGGTTAATGATCACGTGGTGAGTAGCTCTGTAGCCTTGGAGAATAATGTTGTTTACTTTCGGGTTATGTCTCAGACCAAAACAAGCTGCTTGACTACACACTACACTACACACTACACTACACACCGACTACACAACACTACACGACACTACAAAGCCGCTTACACACACACAGAGAGAGATGGACGCGGAGACCAGGACGAGAAGATACCCGGTAATAATAATAAGACAATATTAATCATCATAATGTAGAGAATCTCTCTCCTGACGACACCGATTGAAAACGTGTTGTGTTGTGTGTAAACAAACAGCGTGCGCGCTGCAGCAGTGTGTCACTGTGATCATTCGATTCAAATCACATTCGATCACATTCACATGCATTATTAGTACAAGTACAGTACAACGAAAATAAGTTGGCATTCAACTTATTCAAAATAAGAGTGCAAATGTATTAACAGTAAAGTGCAACAGCAATGTGCAATGTACAGGTGATTCAACTGGGTGTAACATTATATACATTAGTACCACGGAGTAATACTAGTGCTAATCAGAGGTATGTACAGTTGTAACGTTAGTATTAATATGTACAGTGATACAGGTATAAAGACACTCTGGTAGTAAGTCTATAGATGTAGTATTAATATGTACAGTGATACAGGTATAAAGACACTATGGTAGTAAGTCTATAGATATATAGTATTAATATGTACAGTGATACAGGTATAAAGACACTCTGGTAGTAAGTCATACTGGTCAGCAGTATAACTAGTAAGAGTAGGTAAGAGATATTGACATATATAGATATAGTATTAATATGTACAGTGATACAGGTATAAAGACACTATGGTAGTAAGTCATACTGGTCAGCAGTATAACTAGTAAGAGTAGGTAAGAGATATGTACAGATATAGATATAGTATTAATATGTACAGTGATACAGGTATAAAGACACTATGGTAGTAAGTCATACTGGTCAGCAGTGTAACTAGTAAGAGTAGGTAAGAGATATGTACAGATATAGATATAGTATTAATATGTACAGTGATACAGGTATAAAGACACTATGGTAGTAAGTCATACTGGTCAGCAGTGTAAGTAGTAAGAGTAGGTAAGAGATATACAGATATAGATATAGTATCTAGACTGCTAGAGACTGAAAAATGCATTTATAATGCATGTCACCTTTAAACATACTTGGTCTACTTGACAGATTTGTGTCGGTTGCTAAAGTTTGTTTGTGATTAAAAGTTATACAAATAATAATAAATAGTGTTTAAATGGTTTTAAACTGGATAGAATGTTACCCTGACTTTCATTCTAAAACACAATTAACTAACGAATGCAACCGAAACACAGAATATGTTATTTTTTTTTATCTCTTATCTCACAGAATCGGGAGCGGTGTTCACGTTTGGAAAGAGCAAATTTGCTGATAACATCCCTAGTAAATTTTGGCTTAAAAATGACGTCCCCCTGCAAATTGCCTGCGGGGACGAACACACAGCATTAATTACAGGTAAGAGACACGTCTTGAGACATTTTGTACTTTAGTTTGTACTTTAGTTTTGTATATTGTATATGTGTGTATAGTGTTTGGTCTTTATTCTTTAAACGTTTTACTGTATGTAGCACAATCGCAGGGGCTCATACAGAACCAAGCATTTCACTGTAATGCACCTTATATGTGACAAATAAACCAAAACGTGAACTTGAAACTTGAGGCACTAAAACCTACTTCTAGTAATTATTAGCCCCAATCTGTGGTCTTTGACTATTTCATTGTGGCGCATGATTACATTATTTTTTATTTTTTTTTGGTCTTTTTCCCCCTCCATTTTCCTCCAATTTTCTCCCATCCCAATGTTAGTCGTATGCCAATTCCCAGTCCCTTCCTGGTCGCTGCGCACTTACCCCCCACAGTCAGATCATCTGGGAGAGTGGAGGCTACCACGTGCTTCCTCCGACACACGTCCAGCCAATCACCGCTTCTTTTCACCTGGCAGCGCGGATTCTCATCGAGAGGGCGTAGCGTGTGGGAGGACCACACTATCCCCCTCAAGTCCTATCCGCGCTTAGCAGGCGCCCCGACCGAACTGTAGGAGTCGCTGTTTACAACGACCCGGACCCACCCCGCCAGCTTCTCCCACCCTCTAATACAGCCAATTGTATTAGTGCAGACGGCCAGCCAAGCTGGTGACAACCCCGGAGCTGTGAGCTGGATTCGAACAGGCGAATCCAGCTCACAGCTCCGGGGTTGGTGACGAACGCAATCTCCGCTCGGCCACCTAACCGCCTCGCATGATTACATTCTATGTGTAGATGGAGAATACTTTCTTCACTCTTTGTAAATTAAAATATACTAGTTTTCACTCTAGTGTTTACAAACATTACCAACGTAAACAAAACTTTTTACAGCCACGAAATGCAACAAATACACTTAAAAACATATATGTT
Source organism: Notolepis coatsorum (assembly GCF_963971535.1). Taxonomy (NCBI): domain Eukaryota; kingdom Metazoa; phylum Chordata; class Actinopteri; order Aulopiformes; family Paralepididae; genus Notolepis; species Notolepis coatsorum. The sequence continues at coordinate 251,155 of NW_028170023.1, forward strand.
GTTCCTTGTATCAAGAGCTCAGTCAATCAAATGGAGAATGAAAACATGTCTTCATTATTATTTCTTATTTGTTTACATTTGGATCACTGTACCCCCCCCCCATGCTGCTATGACACCCTCACTCCATTCTGATTGACAAGCTAAAAGCAATTGGTTTTGATAGTTCATCAGTGAGCTGGATGCAATCCTAGCTGGAGGGGAGAGAACAGATGGTGGAGGTAAACGGTACCCTATCCCCCCCCCCCCTCACAGTGAGCTGTGGTGTTCCACAAGGAAGCATACTAGGACCGCTACTGTTCCTAATTTATGCAAATACATGTCGTCAGCTTGTGACTGCAACTTGTTCCTGTTTGCGGACGACTCAGCCCTGCTGGTCTCTGACAAGAACAAGTTACAGGTTGAAAAAACCCTCAGCTCAGAACTAGGCAAAATCTGCATATGGCTCGCTGATAACAAACTATCATTACACCTAGAGCTGCCGCGGTATCGGTATTACCGCGGTATCGCTGTTACATCATGCCCACCGCAGCGTTGGGCTGAATACCGGCATCACCGCTGTTTTTTAATATATTATTATTATTATTACGCTCTCGTTGGGCTTGCGGCTCTGCAGATATACCCTACTTCTCTGTCGAGATTCCAAGCGACCCTATTGGGTACCAGAAAAGTCACATGAAACACTGCAGACCACTGATTGGTCAGAAGAGATACACGTCACATGCTTGGAGCATCTTGCAGCGCTTTTACTTCCTGAATCTCAGCCATCACAACACGGCTAATAGTACGTTAGCTCCCACCGGAGACCGGAGTGGATTACCGACGCCGTCGCTCCTCAGGGAACGAGGCATAATGATTTTACTGCAACGAAATGTTATAATAAAAGCCCTTCGTTCTATACACTTGTCTGATTGAAAACTTTATTAACAGACCGCAGAATGGGTACAACTCGGCACGCTCTGAGCAAAGAAAGGAACTTAGATATTAATTGAGTAACGCTTGCCTTGCTATGGTCTGGTAAATACGAACGTGTAACTATACTAACGTTAATGCCACAAATCGAATGCCTTTGTAATCATAAGTAGTAACGTTATAATAATAAGAAGAAGAAAGGGTCGGGGGGGTAACCGGCGGGCGCGCCGCTACCACCCCTGCTCGCGACACCGTAGGGGAGACTTCGAATCCGTGTTTCACTTTTAATAACGAATGCGTGCATGCCGAATCCCAAACAATATTCATGCTGCAAAGTCATCCTCTAAAGATAGACATTTAGACTAGAGGCAGGCTATATGCTATAAAGAGTAGACTACAAAAAAAATGCATTCAAACTTTTTTTTTTGTGTGTGTGTGTGTGCGGTTATTACCGCGGCGGTAGGAAATATTTTGCAAATGTGTGCGGTAAGGAAAACATCAATACCGCGGCAGCTCTAATTACACCTGGGCAAAACAGAGTCCATTCTCTTTGGATCAAATAACAAACTCAGCAAGACCGGCGGCTTCTCAGTTACAGTGGGAGACAATATTGTCACAAGGAAAGATGATATTACCTACCTGGGTTCCATCCTAGAGGCAAATCTTTCCTGTGACAAAATGGCATCCAATGTAATAAAAAAAGTCAACCAACGAACTCGATTCTTGTACCGGATCTCCTCCCTGGTAAACAAGAATACCCTGAAGACTCTGGCAGGAGCACTCATTCAAGGGTACTACGACTATGCTTGCACCTCATGGTACCAAAGCACCTCAAAGGCGCTAAAAACAAAATTACAAACATCTCAAAACAAACTGGTCAGACTACTGCTTGACCTGACTCCTAGAACCCACCTCACCCCTGCCCACTTTGACAACCTAGGATTGATTGATTGATTGATTGAAAACTTTATTAACAGATTGCAGAATGGGTACAATACAGTACAGCTCAATACACACAATTGTTAAGAGGATGCAGACCAGAGAAAGACTTTCGTCTTGTTTACATCAGGGTCCCCCATTTTCAATTCATCAGGACATATATGACATACATGACATACAGATAGTCAGTACTGCTACATCTATACATTTATGACATACCAGATTTGCAAATACAGTACTGTTTGTGATACAGAAGGAGTCAAGAAAAGGGAGTATATACATTTGACGTAGAAACTGTACATTGGAGGAGGTTGGGTGGGGGGGGTTGGGTACACTGGGATATTGACAACCATACTGGGTAATTTACATTGGAGGTGGTTGCGGGGGGGGGGGGCACACTGTATAAACAAGCAAAACTGTACATTGAGGGGGGGGGAGACTCTGTACAAACAAACAAAATTGTACATTGGACTATTGACAAAACCATACTAGGTAAATGACTGTACATTGGAGGGGGTTGGGTTAGGATATTTACAGGGGCCAGTGTTGAATTGCAGTCTCCCGTAGGTGTCTCTTGAGAGAGGTTTTGAAAGTGGGTAGTGATCCACATTCCTTTACAGCTTTGGGTAGGGCGTTCCACATTGATGTGGCATAATTGCGAAACGTGTTTAGTCCCTTATTTGAGCCGAATCTGGGTTTAACATGATTTGTGGAGCTCCCTCTGGTGTTGTGATCGTGGTATTCACTGACCTTTGGGAAGTATTTTGCCATGTACATGGGTACCTTGGTCGTGTAGTGTATCTTGTAGACCAGGCCCATTGCAAGTTGCTGTACTCTGTCATCTACTCTAAGCCATCCTAGGTTGTCAAAGTGGGCAGGGGTGAGGTGGGTTCTAGGAGTAAGGTCAAGCAGTAGTCTGACCAGTTTGTTTTGAGATGTTTGTAATTTTGTTTTTAGCGCCTTTGAGGTGCTTTGGTACCATGAGGTGCAAGCATAGTCGTAGTACCCCTGAATGAGTGCTCCTGCCAGAGTCTTCAGGGTATTCTTGTTTACCAGAGAGGAGATCCGGTACAAGAATCGAGTTCGTTGGTTGACTTTTTTTATTACATTGGATGCCATTTTGTCACAGGAGAGATTAGCCTCTAGGATGGAACCCAGGTAGGTAATTTCATCTTTCCTTGTGACAATATTGTCACCCACTGTAACTGAGAAGCCGTCGGTCTTGCTGAGTTTGTTATTTGAACCGAAGAGAATGGACTCTGTTTTGCCCATGTGTAATGATAGTTTGTTATCAGCGAGCCATATGCAGATTCTGCCTAGTTCCGAGCTGAGGGTTTTTTCAACCTGTAACTTGTTCTTGTCAGAGACCAGCAGGGCTGAGTCGTCCGCAAACAGGAACAAGTTGCAGTCACAAGCTGACGACATGTCATTTGCATAAATTAGGAACAGTAGCGGTCCTAGTATGCTTCCTTGTGGAACACCACAGCTCACTGTGAGAGGGGGGGATAGGGTACCGTTTACCTCCACCATCTGTTCCCTCCCCTCAAGGTAGGATTGCATCCAGCTCACTGATAGACTATCAAAACCAATTGCTTTTAGCTTGTCAATCAGAATGGAGTGATTGACCGTGTCAAAGGCCTTTTGTAGGTCCAGCATGACCATGCCGCAGTATTTGCCTGCGTCCACCTCTTGTTTGATGTGGTCATTCAAATAGAGAAGGCATGTGTCAGTGGAGTGGGATGTTCTGAAGCCAGATTGGAATTCGTAGATTAGATTTTTTTCCGCTAGGTACTTTTCGACCTGTTCGTAGACTATTTTTTCCATGACTTTCGAGATGGAGGTGAGAATAGAAACAGGGCGGTAGTTGCCTGGGTCTAATTTGCTGCCCTTTTTGTGCAGAGGGGTCACCCTCGCAATTTTGAAGTCCTTGGGGACGTGTCCCTGTTTTATGGAGAGGTTTATTATGTGTGTGATGATTGGGGTGATGGCGGCTGCTGAGTCTCTGAGGAATTTGGAGGGGATGTTGTCATGGCCAGTGGCCTTGTTAGGTTGGAGGGCGCTCAGTTTATTGAGTACCTCATCTGTTGTTACCATTTCCAGCTTGAAGTCGTCCTTGCGGACCCCTAGGTTTTTGTAGTAAGCTACTATGTGTTCTACCCCATAAAGCCCTGAGTGGGAGGGTAGTTTGTTTACCAGTGTTGTGGCTATGTTTGTGAAGAAAATGTTTAAGTAATTGGCTACATCCAGCTTGTCTGTGATGAGCGTGTTGTCCGTTTTTATGTTTATGTTTGAGAATCTGGTTTTAAGTTTTTTACTGCATCCTAGTTGATTATTGAGCAATTTCCAAAGTTCACGTGGTTTGTTTTTGTTTTCCTCAGTTTTGTCATTGATGAAATTCTTTTTTGCAGTTTTGATCATGGAGTTTACGTCGTTTCTTAGTCTGTTTCTTTCTAGTTTGAGTTCAGTCACGTGGGCTTGGAGTTCACTGCTCGTGCTTTTAGTAAGCTTTGACTGACTTTTACGAAACTCAGAGCATTTTTTGTCTCTGGTTTTCATAGCGGCCAGTATTTCGGAGTGCATCCACGGCTCAGCGCGATTTTTTACCCTGGTGGCTTAGAGTAGACGACAGAGTACAGCAACTTGCAATGGGCCTGGTCTACAAGATACACTACGCGACCAAGGTACCCATGTACATGTCAAAATACTTCCCAAAGGTCAGTGAATACCACGATCACAACACCAGAGGGAGCTCCACAAATCATGTTAAACCCAGATTCGGCTCAAACAAGGGACTAAACACGTCCCCCCCCCCCCCCCCCCCCCCCCCCACCCCCCCCCCCCCACCTACACAACCTCCTCCAATGTACAGTTTCTACGTCAAATGTATATACTCTCTTTTCTGGACTCTTTTCGTATCACAAACAGTACTGTATTTGTAAATCTGGTATGTCATAAAATGTATAGATGTAGCAGTACTGTCTATCTGTATGTCATGTGTGTCATATATGTTATGATGAATGGAAAATGGGGGACCCTGATGTAAACAAGACGAAAGTCTTTCTCTGGTCTGCATCCCCTTAACAATTGTATGTATTGAGCTGTACTGTACTGTACCCATTCTGCAATCTGTTAATAAAGTTTTCAATCAATCAATCAATCACCTCCCCTCCCTTTTACCTCCCCCTCCCCCACGCTGCTATGACACTTGAATTTCCCCAAGGGGATCAACAAAGGGACACTTGACTTGAACTATATAGATTATTAATATTTATTATTGTTATATTGTAGAAATGTGTGCATTGAAATGTCTGTAAAGTCTCGACGACATTGAAAATGAGGGTGACCTCTGACCTCGATTGTAATCTGGAGAATAAATAAAGGTTGATGATGATGATGATGATGATGGTGATGATGATGATGATGATGATGATGATGATGATGATGATGATGATGATGATGATGATGATGATGATGATGATGATGATGATGATGATGATGATGATGATGATGATTGGGCCTAAAACGTTACTGTGGCCTACATCCAGGGCTTCCACACTGGAAGTCAATAGGAACATTAAGGTGCTGCTTCCACACTGGAAGTCAATAGGAACATTAAGGTGCTGCTTCCACACTGGAAGTCAATAGGAACATTAAGGTGCTGCTTCCACACTGGAAGTCAATAGGAACATTAAGGTGCTGCTTCCACACTGGAAGTCAATAGGAACATTAAGGTGCTGCTTCCACACTGGAAGTCAATAGGAACATTAAGGTGCTGCTTCCACACTGGAAGTCAATAGGAACATTAAGCTGTATTTTCTTTCCCACAGAAAACGGGAAGCTCTTCATGTTCGGGAGCAATAACTGGGGCCAGTTGGGTCTGGGGTCCAAATCCAGCGTCAACAAGCCCAGCTGTGTGAAAGGTCTGTCTTGAAGTAGCCCCCCCTGTCCCCCCCTCTTTCCCCTGCCCCCACCCCCCACTCTCCCCTGACCTCCAGCATCCCCCCACTCTCTCCCCCCCACTCTGTGTTATGTCAGTGCTATGAGAAAGGTGTTGCAATGGGGGCCATGAAAAAAATCTAGATAACATTCAGCCACTATATAATATAGCCATTATATAGCACATTTCACATGACGCGTGTCAACCAAAGTGCTGTACAGAGGGTAGATACACAAGATACATATAGACAACAATCACACTCCGTTGTATGGGAGGGCACACAGGCAAACACATAGGAGAACAGGGCATGAGTCAGTGAACGGGAAAGGCTAGTAGGTAGAAGTGGGTTTTGAGCCTCGATTTGAAGGCATCTATCGAGGGGCGAGGAGCCTAATGGAGGTGGGGATGCTGTTCCACAGTTCAGGGGCTGCGACAGCAAAGCAAAGCGATAGCAAAGCACTAGATGTTAAAGGTGCTATAGATAACATTCAGCCACTAGATGTTAAAGGTGCTATAGATAACATCAGCCACTAGATGTTAAGGGTGCTATAGCTAACATCAGCCACTAGATGTTAAAGGTGCTATAAATAACATTCAGCCACTAGATGGTGCTATAGATAACATTCAGCCACTAGCTGTTAAAGGTGCTATAGATAACATTCAGCCACTAGATGGTGCTATAGATAACATTCAGCCACTAGATGTTAAATGTGCTATAGATAACATTCAGCCACTAGATGTTAAAGGTGCTATAGATAACATTCAGCCACTAGATGTTAAAGGTGCTATAGATAACATTCAGACACTAGATGTTAAAGGTGCTATAGATAACATTCAGCCACTAGATGTTAAAGGTGCTATAGGTAACATTCAGCCACTAGATGTTAAAGGTGCTATATATAACATTCAGCCACTAGATGTTAAAGGTGCTATAGGTAACATTCAGCCACTAGATATTAAAGGTGCTATAGATAACATTCAGCCACTAGATGGTGCTATAGATAACATTCAGCCACTAGATGTTAAATGTGCTATAGATAACATTCAGCCACTAGATGTTAAAGGTGCTATAGATAACATTCAGCCACTAGATGTTAAAGGTGCTATAGATAACATTCAGGCACTAGATGTTAAAGGTGCTATATATAACATTCAGGCACTAGATGTTAAAGGTGCTATAGATAACATCAGCCACTAGATGTTAAAGGTGCTATATATAACATTCAGCCACTAGATGTTAAATGTGCTATAGCTAACATCAGCCACTAGATGTTAAAGGTGCTATAAATAACATTCAGCCACTAGATGGTGCTATAGATAACATTCAGCCACTAGCTGTTAAAGGTGCTATAGATAACATTCAGCCACTAGATGGTGCTATAGATAACATTCAGCCACTAGATGTTAAATGTGCTATAGATAACATTCAGCCACTAGATGTTAAAGGTGCTATAGATAACATTCAGCCACTAGATGTTAAAGGTGCTATAGATAACATTCAGACACTAGATGTTAAAGGTGCTATAGATAACATTCAGCCACTAGATGTTAAAGGTGCTATAGGTAACATTCAGCCACTAGATGTTAAAGGTGCTATATATAACATTCAGCCACTAGATGTTAAAGGTGCTATAGGTAACATTCAGCCACTAGATATTAAAGGTGCTATAGATAACATTCAGCCACTAGATGTTAAATGTGCTATAGATAACATTCAGCCACTAGATGGTGCTATAGATAACATTCAGCCACTAGATGTTAAATGTGCTATAGATAACATTCAGCCACTAGATGTTAAAGGTGCTATAGATAACATTCAGCCACTAGATGTTAAAGGTGCTATAGATAACATTCAGACACTAGATGTTAAAGGTGCTATAGATAACATTCAGCCACTAGATGTTAAAGGTGCTATAGGTAACATTCAGCCACTAGATGTTAAAGGTGCTATATATAACATTCAGCCACTAGATGTTAAAGGTGCTATAGGTAACATTCAGCCACTAGATATTAAAGGTGCTATAGATAACATTCAGCCACTAGATGGTGCTATAGATAACATTCAGCCACTAGATGTTAAATGTGCTATAGATAACATTCAGCCACTAGATGTTAAAGGTGCTATAGATAACATTCAGCCACTAGATGTTAAAGGTGCTATAGATAACATTCAGGCACTAGATGTTAAAGGTGCTATATATAACATTCAGGCACTAGATGTTAAAGGTGCTATAGATAACATCAGCCACTAGATGTTAAGGGTGCTATAGCTAACATCAGCCACTAGATGTTAAAGGTGCTATAAATAACATTCAGCCACTAGATGGTGCTATAGATAACATTCAGCCACTAGCTGTTAAAGGTGCTATAGATAACATTCAGCCACTAGATGGTGCTATAGATAACATTCAGCCACTAGATGTTAAATGTGCTATAGATAACATTCAGCCACTAGATGTTAAAGGTGCTATAGATAACATTCAGCCACTAGATGTTAAAGGTGCTATAGATAACATTCAGACACTAGATGTTAAAGGTGCTATAGATAACATTCAGCCACTAGATGTTAAAGGTGCTATAGGTAACATTCAGCCACTAGATGTTAAAGGTGCTATATATAACATTCAGCCACTAGATGTTAAAGGTGCTATAGGTAACATTCAGCCACTAGATATTAAAGGTGCTATAGATAACATTCAGCCACTAGATGGTGCTATAGATAACATTCAGCCACTAGATGTTAAATGTGCTATAGATAACATTCAGCCACTAGATGTTAAAGGTGCTATAGATAACATTCAGCCACTAGATGTTAAAGGTGCTATAGATAACATTCAGGCACTAGATGTTAAAGGTGCTATAGATAACATTCAGCCACTAGATGGTGCTATAGATAACATTCAGCCACTAGATGTTAAATGTGCTATAAATAACATTCAGCCACTAGATGTTAAAGGTGCTATAGATAACATTCAGCCACTAGATGTTAAATGTGCTATAAATAACATTCAGCCACTAGATGTTAAAGGTGCTATAGATAACATTCAGCCACTAGATGTCGCACTAGAGCACCCGCGTGTTATTTATCCAATCAGGTGCAATATAATAATGCAGGACTCAGAGAGTCCTATAGGATTATAGAATAGGATTATATATCAATATCACAATATAAAAGAAAAGCACACTGTGAGAGATCACACTGGGGAGTAATGTGATGTCAGGTTGTTTTACCTTGGTGAGTAGCTTCTTTAGTATGTCACCCCCCCCCCCCCCACCCCCCCCATAAAGAGGAAGAGCCTAGATGTATTACTACGGTAATCCCAATCTGGAGGGTCCTGTAATCTGTCCTAATCCAGAGCAGGAGGGAACCGCTCTGGATGAGAGTTGAGGATAATAGTAATCCAGTGACTCATTGTATCCAAAGCAAAGTCTGTGTCTCAGAAGGGAGTATAACGCGTGTGCTAAAGGAACGGGTGATATGGAAGAAATTAAAGGTGCTATAGATCAGCGGTTCTCAACAGGGGTTCCGCGGCACACAGGGGTTCCGCGGAGAGCTGTCAGGGGTTCCGCGAGATGCCTGGCAATGTTCTTTAAAAATATAGAATGACAACAGTCTTATTTTGAAAATCCTATAGCGGGTCTCATTTATGCCCACGCGCAGCTCCAGCTATAATAACTAGGCTCCGAAAGCTAGCAACATTAAGGTCATTATGATACTCTTATTTTGAAAATCCGTGGTGTCGTGACTCATATCCGCTCCAGCACACAGCCAATAGGATGCATCTCAGGCAGGCTGAGCAGTGAGCAGAGTAGCGTCTCTCAGCTCAGCAGTACTAGTAGCGTCTGGATCTGGAACGCGGACATTGAAACACAGCAAGGGTAGTGTTTTTGCGACCCAAAACAAATCCCTGCTGTTTTATTCCGCAACGGGTCAAATGCATATAACATGCTTTGCAATCCTTGCCATTCCTTTATGACCACGTCGTGTTTAAGACCGGAATTAATGTCCCGTTACCATAAGCTAACAACAAGCTAAAGCCCTGTTCAGAGCGACAGAGAACAGCAGAGTGGGGACTGGGAAGGAGGACTGGGGAGGAGGGGGGGGGGGGGGGGGCATTCTCCCTTCTGTGTGTGCGTTTGAAAAGATGATGAAGTCAGACTACTATATTATATTGATAGTAAATGTACTGAGGGTGGACAAACAGATTATGTTGATATTTACACATAAAAAATACAATACATAAATGTATCCATGATCATCATGCAACATAAAACAATTGCAGGAACGGTTTGGGGGAGGAAGGTGTTTTAGGTTGCGTGTTCCAAAAAATTTACTTAAAGTTTAAAGCTCAATATATCAAAACGTGGCACTTTATAGTGAACAGGCACTTTATAGTGAATCCAAATTCTTTTTGGATTACAGAAAATTATCCCTAAAGTGCTATCTGTTGCAGCTGCACTGTTTTCCATGAAAATACCATATTTGGATAAGTTTGACCATTTCTAAAAATCTGAAAATCATTATTTAATAAAACACAGAAAAGTATCACCAAGTTACTCTGGATAAAAAAATACTTTACAGACAACATTGAGACAAAACTTCCTGACACATCTCCATCCAAACTCTTGGAAGAACTCATTGAAATCTCATCTGATACCACCTGGAGAGCTAGTTTCAGAGTGTGGTGCTGAGTACCAAGTATCTCATGATGCTGCAGTTAAGGTGTTGATACCATTCAGCACCACATATCTGTGTGAAGCTGGCTTTTCATCCATGACAGCTCTGAAAACAAAATATAGGGCCAAGTTGAGCCTTGATGATGACATGCGTGTTGCCTTGTCAAAGATCTCCCCACGTATTGACCGTATCATTAGCCAGCAGCAGCGGACCTCGCATTGAGCTAGAAATGTCCACTGAGTGAACAAGTGCTTATTTTCTGTATTTATTTATATTTTTTGAGAAATGGTAACTTGGTGATCCTTTTCTGTATTTAAAAAAAATACATGATTTTCTGTTTTTGAGAAATTGTCAAACTTATCCAAATATGCTATTTTTATGGAGAACAGTGCAGCTGCAACAGATATCACTTTAGTGATCCTTTTCTGTATTTAAAAAAAAAACTTTTGTCATCAGATTCAGACAACTTTATTGATCCCGCGTGGGGCAATTCATATTTGCAGATTCACCAACAAGCAACAAAGACAAACAAACAACAAAACATCTCAACGACAGCACGGCAAATAAAGAGTCATTGTATCATCATTGTAGCAAAAAAGACAGGACCGGGAAAGTCTTTATCGTATGTAGGGGTGCCCTGGAATATTTTATTGAACACAGGGGTGCCTTGGCAGCAGAAAGGTTGAGAACCCCTGCTATAGATAACATCTTTATGTAGAGTAAAAAATAACTGAACCTGAGCTTTTTGAAAGGTGCAGAATAAAAGTATTGCTTTTCCCCCCAAATAATTATTGATTAATGAATTTATAATTTAAATGTGCTATAGATAAATGTAAAGTTATCTTCTTTTATTATAATTTCTTTAATAATACATCCACAGAGGTTTTAGAAATGTGCAGAATAAAAGTATTATTTATTTGGCCCGGCCCAATTTAGATGGCAGCATCCCCATTGTCTGTGCTGAATGTTTGTTAGTGTTTGATATTTTTTGTTGGTTTTTAGTACTTTTAAACATCCATTTTTAGTAAGTAGTAGTTTTCATTTGATCCTATAATTTCTTCATTCACCGATTTGTGGATTTTTTTTTAGTGTCCTGAAAGGCGCATTATAAATCAAATGCATTATTATTATTATTATTATCATCCAGGAAGGAAAATACACTTTGGATAGTAGGGACTGCATCTCTGCCTGTCCTGGCCATGAAACACTTTGCAACTGTGATCTTCTCTGGCAGTAGTTGGATATTGTAATGGGTGGCGAGGGGTTGCAGCAATTCCACTGAGAGAAACTGGTCTGAGGCTGGATAACATGCCTGTATGCCTCTCATAAGTTGTTCTCCAACTCATGAGAACCTGCTCTCAAGCTCTTGCAGCATGCTGTCGAGGACTGGATAGAACAGTCTCTGTCTCAGCTGATCTCCTGAGCTGAGGTCTGAGCTTGTGCCACAAGATGACTCAACTACATACTTGTCCTTTTTGTATCACAAACAGTACTGTATTTGTAAATCTGGTATGTCATAAATGTATAGATGTAGCAGTACTGTCTATCTGTATGTCGTGTGTGTCATATATGTTATGATGAATTGAAAATGGGGGACCCTGATGTAAACAAAACGAAAGTCTTTCTCTGGTCTGCATCCCCTTAACAATTGTGTGTATTGAGCTGTACTGTATTGTACCCATTCTGCAATCTGTTAATAAAGTTTTCAATCAATCAATTCAATCAATCAATCACTGTGCTTTTAAATAGTACAGAGCTAGAGCTATGTGGCCTGTAGGTACTGTATATTTATTTCATAAATAGTGTTATTTATTTCATTAACACTTTGTGCGCCATTCACGTTGTACAACGTATTTCAAGTTCATGCGAATTTTGCCAATCCACGGCGTACGACGTTATTTTGATCATATTTCATATTTTCGCCATGGTATTCATATTTCACTCACGGAGCCTTGTCTGATGCTGTGGGACTCGGCACAACTCTGCAACGCTTCAATACTGCCACCTGGTGTATGATCGGCGAGTTGCCAAACCGGAAATGCCGGTTGGATATCGGTGCGTCTCCTAAATCCGTCCGGCCACTCGCATATCATCGCAGGACTCTAGCCACACACCGTGGATATGGATCGCTGCCATAACTCAATAATCGACATGATTTGGGCGTGTATTAGTATTATACAAACCGGAAATGGATTGCCTCGATCCCCATCGAATAACTGGGATCTGTTTGCTCCAGTATCATCGCCCAACGGTAAGAGGAGGCTGCCGTGACTTTCAGCGTTTTTGTTTATTATTATCAATGCAAACTGCTCCGATCTATATATCACCCATACTACATAAATCATTTAACGACAATCACGGAATTATAAACGACCCCCCCCCCCCCCCCCTCTGTTCACCCGTGCATGATCAGTCATAACGTTTAGGACCATGTACAGTTGAAATTTTTAATATAGCGTCGATCGGCAACAAACGGCATTTGATAATGTATATATGCATTTATGCCTATATCTCACGTTCTAGGAATTACTGCAGAAAACGATAAAAACATGTTTATATTCTAGACGGTATTTTTGTATGAATGTGTGAATGAAAAAGTAAAACGTTCCTACATCCTGAACGATAGATAATCGATGTTGAATGGGCCATAGTAATGTCAATTTAGCAATACAATTTAAAAAGTTATAGCCCTGCAAAGAAGGTGAACATCTCCATAGACTTACAGTGCTGGCAGAGAATGGTATAAGATGCTGAAAATCCGTGGCAGTTAATGTGTAGTGTTATTATTTATTTCCTGACTTTTTTTTTATGTGAAGATCCCGGAAAGGGTTATTAATATTTGGTTATGTGTGGCTTTCTGGAAAACAATAAATGTTTACGTTTAGGCACCCCTGCGATCGTCACACCTTTTCTGTTACAAACTGACCCCGGCCCCCACCAGAGAAGGGAACAGTTATGTGGCCCTCACAGGACAAAGTTTGGGGACCCCTGATCTAGTGGCTGAATGTTATCTATATAGCACCTTTAACATCTAGTGGCTGAATGTTATCTATAGCACCTTTAACATCTAGTGGCTGAATGTTATCTATAGCACCTTTAACATCTAGTGGCTGAATGTTATCTATAGCACCTTTAACATCTAGTGGCTGAATGTTATATATAGCACCTTTAACATCTAGTGGCTGAATGTTATCTATATAGCACCTTTAACATCTAGTGGCTGAATGTTATATATAGCACATTTAATATCTGGTGGCTGAATGTTATCTATAGCACCTTTAATATCTAGTGGCTGAATGTTATCTATATAGCACCTTTAACATCTAGTGGCTGAATGTTATCTATATAGCACATTTAATATCTAGAGGCTGAATGTTATATATAGCACCTTTAATATCTGGTGGCTGAATGTTATCTATAGCACCTTTAACATCTAGTGGCTGAATGGTATCTATAGCACCTTTAACATCTAGTGGCTGAATGTTATCTATATAGCACATTTAATATCTAGTGGCTGAATGTTATATATAGCACCTTTAACATCTAGTGGCTGAATGTTATCTATAGCACCTTTAACATCTAGTGGCTGAATGTTATCTATAGCACCTTTAACATCTAGTGGCTGAATGTTATATATAGCACCTTTAATATCTAGTGGCTGAATGTTATCTATATAGCACCTTTAACATCTAGTGGCTGAATGTTATCTATAGCACCTTTAACATCTAGTGGCTGAATGTTATCTATAGCACCTTTAACATCTAGTGGCTGAATGTTATCTATAGCACCTTTAACATCTAGTGGCTGAATGTTATATATAGCACCTTTAACATCTAGTGGCTGAATGTTATCTATAGCACCTTTAACATCTAGTGGCTGAATGTTATCTATAGCACCTTTAACATCTAGTGGCTGAATGTTACCTATAGCACTTTTAACATCTAGTGGCTGAATGTTATCTATATAGCACCTTTAATATCTAGTGGCTGAATGTTATCTATATAGCACCTTTAACATCTAGTGGCTGAATGTTATCTATAGCACCTTTAATATCTAGTGGCTGAATGTTATATATATAGCACCTTTAACATCTAGTGGCTGAATGTTATCTATAGCACCTTTAACATCTAGTGGCTGAATGTTATCTATAGCACCTTTAATATCTAGTGGCTGAATGTTATCTATAGCACCTTTAACATCTAGTGGCTGAATGTTATATATAGCACCTTTAACATCTAGTGGCTGAATGTTATCTATATAGCACCTTTAACATCTAGTGGCTGAATGTTATATATAGCACATTTAATATCTGGTGGCTGAATGTTATCTATAGCACCTTTAATATCTAGTGGCTGAATGTTATCTATATAGCACCTTTAACATCTAGTGGCTGAATGTTATCTATATAGCACATTTAATATCTAGTGGCTGAATGTTATATATAGCACCTTTAACATCTAGTGGCTGAATGTTATCTATAGCACCTTTAACATCTAGTGGCTGAATGTTATCTATAGCACCTTTAACATCTAGTGGCTGAATGTTATATATAGCACCTTTAATATCTAGTGGCTGAATGTTATCTATAGCACCTTTAACATCTAGTGGCTGAATGTTATCTATAGCACCTTTAACATCTAGTGGCTGAATGTTATCTATAGCACCTTTAACATCTAGTGGCTGAATGTTATCTATATAGCACCTTTAATATCTAGTGGCTGAATGTTATCTATAGCACCTTTAACATCTAGTGGCTGAATGTTATATATAGCACCTTTAACATCTAGTGGCTGAATGTTATCTATATAGCACCTTTAACATCTAGTGGCTGAATGTTATTTATAGCACCTTTAACATCTAGTGCCTGAATGTTATCTATAGCACCTTTAACATCTAGTGGCTGAATGTTATCTATAGCACCTTTAACATCTAGTGGCTGAATGTTATCTATAGCACCTTTAATATCTAGTGGCTGAATGTTATCTATAGCACCTTTAACATCTAGTGGCTGAATGTTATATATAGCACCTTTAACATCTAGTGGCTGAATGTTATCTATATAGCACCTTTAACATCTAGTGGCTGAATGTTATATATAGCACATTTAATATCTGGTGGCTGAATGTTATCTATAGCACCTTTAATATCTAGTGGCTGAATGTTATCTATATAGCACCTTTAACATCTAGTGGCTGAATGTTATCTATATAGCACATTTAATATCTAGTGGCTGAATGTTATATATAGCACCTTTAACATCTAGTGGCTGAATGTTATCTATAGCACCTTTAACATCTAGTGGCTGAATGTTATCTATAGCACCTTTAACATCTAGTGGCTGAATGTTATCTATAGCACCTTTAACATCTAGTGGCTGAATGTTATCTATATAGCACCTTTAATATCTAGTGGCTGAATGTTATCTATAGCACCTTTAACATCTAGTGGCTGAATGTTATATATAGCACCTTTAACATCTAGTGGCTGAATGTTATTTATAGCACCTTTAACATCTAGTGCCTGAATGTTATCTATAGCACCTTTAACATCTAGTGGCTGAATGTTATTTATAGCACCTTTAACATCTAGTGCCTGAATGTTATCTATAGCACCTTTAACATCTAGTGGCTGAATGTTATCTATAGCACCTTTAACATCTAGTGGCTGAATGTTATCTATAGCACCTTTAACATCTAGTGTCTGAATGTTATCTATAGCACCTTTAACATCTAGTGGCTGAATGTTATCTATAGCACCTTTAATATCTAGTGGCTGAATGTTATCTATATAGCACCTTTAACATCTAGTGGCTGAATGTTATCTATAGCACCTTTAATATCTAGTGGCTGAATGTTATATATATAGCACCTTTAACATCTAGTGGCTGAATGTTATCTATATAGCACCTTTAACATCTAGTGGCTGAATGTTATCTATATAGCACCTTTAATATCTAGTGGCTGAATGTTATCTACAGCACCTTTAACATCTAGTGGCTGAATGTTATCTATAGCACCTTTAACATCTAGTAGCTGAATGTTATCTATAGCACCTTTAACATCTAGTGGCTGAATGTTATCTATATAGCACCTTTAACATCTAGTGGCTGAATGTTATCTATAGCACCTTTAACATCTAGTGGCTGAATGTTACCTATAGCACCTTTAACATCTAGTGGCTGAATGTTATCTATATAGCACCTTTAATATCTAGTGGCTGAATGTTATCTATATAGCACCTTTAACATCTAGTGGCTGAATGTTATCTATAGCACCTTTAATATCTAGTGGCTGAATGTTATATATATATAGCACCTTTAACATCTAGTGGCTGAATGTTATCTATAGCACCTTTAACATCTAGTGGCTGAATGTTATCTATAGCACCTTTAATATCTAGTGGCTGAATGTTATCTATAGCACCTTTAACATCTAGTGGCTGAATGTTATATATAGCACCTTTAACATCTAGTGGCTGAATGTTATCTATATAGCACCTTTAACATCTAGTGGCTGAATGTTATATATAGCACATTTAATATCTGGTGGCTGAATGTTATCTATAGCACCTTTAATATCTAGTGGCTGAATGTTATCTATATAGCACCTTTAACATCTAGTGGCTGAATGTTATCTATATAGC
The DNA here is from genome assembly GCF_963971535.1 of Notolepis coatsorum. Lineage (NCBI taxonomy): Eukaryota > Metazoa > Chordata > Actinopteri > Aulopiformes > Paralepididae > Notolepis > Notolepis coatsorum. The sequence goes on from NW_028170023.1 coordinate 268,260, forward strand.
ACATTTAATATCTAGTGGCTGAATGTTATATATAGCACCTTTAACATCTAGTGGCAGAATGTTATCTATAGCACCTTTAACATCTAGTGGCTGAATGTTATCTATAGCACCTTTAACATCTAGTGGCTGAATGTTATATATAGCACCTTTAATATCTAGTGGCTGAATGTTATCTATAGCACCTTTAACATCTAGTGGCTGAATGTTATCTATAGCACCTTTAACATCTAGTGGCTGAATGTTATCTATAGCACCTTTAACATCTAGTGGCTGAATGTTATCTATATAGCACCTTTAATATCTAGTGGCTGAATGTTATCTATAGCACCTTTAACATCTAGTGGCTGAATGTTATATATAGCACCTTTAACATCTAGTGGCTGAATGTTATCTATATAGCACCTTTAACATCTAGTGGCTGAATGTTATTTATAGCACCTTTAACATCTAGTGCCTGAATGTTATCTATAGCACCTTTAACATCTAGTGGCTGAATGTTATCTATAGCACCTTTAACATCTAGTGGCTGAATGTTATCTATAGCACCTTTAACATCTAGTGGCTGAATGTTATCTATAGCACCATCTAGTGGCTGAATGTTATCTATAGCACCTTTAACATCTAGTGGCTGAATGTTATCTACAGCACCTTTAACATCTAGTGGCTGAATGTTATCTACAGCACCTTTAACATCTAGTGGCTGAATGTTATCTACAGCACCTTTAACATCTAGTGGCTGAATGTTATCTATAGCACCTTTAACATCTAGTGGCTGAATGTTATCCACAGCACCTTTAATATCTAGTGGCTGAATGTTATCTATATAGCACCTTTAACATCTAGTGGCTGAATGTTATATATAGCACCTTTAACATCTAGTGGCTGAATGTTATCTATAGCACCTTTAACATCTAGTGGCTGAATGTTATCTATAGCACCTTTAACATCTAGTGCAGGGCTATTCAACTGGCGGCCCGCGGGCCAGATCCGGCCCGCGGGATGATTCTGACCGGCCCGCCAAAGATTACATGATAATAAAAAAAAAAAAATAATAATAAAATAAATATATCTTTTTTAAATATTTTTTATTATTTTTTTTTTTTTTACTTTTTTTTTTTCATGTCAACGTTAACACGCACAATTGAGCCAAAAGTCACTCAATTAATGACAGATTTCATTGATAAATTGAGGGAAAACTTTGCAAGTTGATTTGATGAATTTGACATGTCCAGATAATTGATGCATTTTGTGAGCAACCCATTTGCCAATGTAGCTGCTATTTCCACAAAAGGACAAGAGTTCCTTGCATCACTTCACATTGATGAAGGTCTCCTGCAACTTGAAATAATTGACATGCAAGCATCATCTGCTCTGAAGCAGGCACTTGAGAATGAATCCACCACAACATTTTGGATAAAGTGTATTCATGTCAAGACATTCCCCAAAATAAAAACGCTGGCAATATCTGTGCTAACAATGTTTGGCTCAACATACACCTGTGAATCCAGTTTCTCTCACATGAATGCCATTAAAACAAGCAACCATGCCTCCTTGACAAATGAGCATTTGCATCACTGTTTGCGGGTAGCCCTCACTTCCTATGAACCCTCTTTCTCTGCCATTGCCCAGTCAAAGAAGTGCAATCGCTCTCATTAGATGTGTGTATGTAGGCTAGGCCTGTCTGCCCGCCACCCCCCTGATGTTTGAGAGTTAAGAGTCGACAATAAGTGCTAATAAGATGCTGTGATTTGCTGTTGTTGCAAAGACATGAAGCACTTTTTCATAAGCTCAGCTGCACTATAAATGTGTTTTTTTGTTCAAGTGTTGATGTTAGAATGTTCATATGCACATCATGCATATAGTGGCCGACTGTCATTCCTGTGTGCTGATAGTCGTCCACGATGCACCCGCTATTGCCTTTTTTACACTGTACCAAAGTTGTTGATGTTAATGAGTTGAATGTCCACAGTTGCTTCTCTTACGGTGTACAGGGTTTATTGTTGTCCAAATGAAAGTGATAATGAATTAAAGGTTTGACAGAACAGTTGTCAGTTGCTCCGTGCCAACAGTATAACAGTGTTTGAAAGTAAGTCCTCAGCAGGTGCATGGCTCAAGGCTAATCACCTAGTGGGTTATATTGGGTGGTGAGCCCCCTAGTGTCCAAACATTGTCCAAACAGTGCATGGTTCCAATATATACATAATGTAATATATATACACAATAATAATATAATATATATATATATATAACACAATATATATATATAATAATAATATAATAGTATATAATCCACCAAGTCGGTTTCTGCCCCTACACACCGGCCCCTTAAATGTGTACCAAACACAATTTCAAAATCATATGAGAGGCAAAGAAGCCGACACAACCTACAGCCAATGCTAACGTCCTCAAGAATAAACAATATGAAGTCACAATGCTAAGCATAAAGAAACTTGACAGGGTCCTGTGGTTTTCACCTGTCGTCCCTGAGCATGGGAAGAACAAATCAGTTAGTGAGTCAAGTACTGTAACAGTTTTTTTTTTTTTTTTTTTTTAACAAACAGAGCCATAGCTCCGACAGGCATACAGCCAATGTCTATTCAAAGTCCATGCCTTATTCTGAGGCAGGGACCAGTAAGCATAGCTTACTGATCGGTCGTTCCAACGTGTTAGTTCTGGTTTGTAGGAGCACGCTGCGCACCAATCCTCTGGATCCAGGGCGTGTCTCCAGGACTCTTGCCATGACCCAGGACCCACGGGGTGCATTGGAGTCTATGATCAGAACGATGTCCCCTTTTGTGAAGTTCCTCCTGGTTCTATTCCATCGCTGCCTTTCTTGGAGAAGTGGAAGGTATTCCTTCACCCATCTGGTCCAGAACAGATCCGAGATGTACTGAACTTGCCTCCAACGGCGCCTAGCGTACAGGTCATCTGGGTTGAACACACCAGGTGGCAGAACAGGCTGGACCTTAAGCTGAAGAAGATGGTTAGGAGTAAGAGCTTCCAAATCATTCAGGTCATTTGAGACATTTGTCAGCGGGCGACTGTTCAAAATGGCTTCCACCTCACACATGATAGTGGAGAGCGCTTCATCATCAAGAGCTTGTTGCTTAGTGACTGATAATAGGGTTTTCTTGACCAGACGGATTAATCTCTCCCATATCCCACCATGATGGGCTCCATACGGGGGATTAAAAGTCCATTTCACATTCCTTTGCTGTAGGGCTTGTGTTATTTGAACATGATTCCACTCCTTCAAGGCTTTCTTTAGCTCCTTTTCTGTTGAGACAAGGTTGGTCCCATTGTCAGACCTTATTCCAATCACTTGGCCCCTTCTACTGATGAAACGTCGGAATGCGTTAATACAAGAATCCGTATCCAACGAATGAGCCACTTCTAAATGTATCGCTCGGCTGGCGAGGCACGTAAAAATTACTCCATATCTTTTCTGCGTAGTCCTTCCTCTTTTTACTTCAATCGGCCCAAAGTAGTCGACCCCCACATGCGAGAATGGTGGCAAATCTGGTATCAACCTGTCTTTGGGTAAATCTGCCATCTTTTGCTCTCCACCTGTAGCGAGTAAACGTCGGCATACAGTACAATCAGATATGACCCTTCTTGCCAGAGCGTTGGCTGAGGGAATCCAGTACTTTTGCCTCAATCTTGACAACATGTGGTTTCTGCCGCTGTGACCAACCTTGTTATGGATACTTCGGAGAATGATATGGGAGACATGGTGATTCTTGGGAAGAATTACTGGGTGTTTCGTTTCTTCTGGCATTGCCATTTTGTTCAATCGTCCCCCAATTCTCAAGATACCATTTTCAAGGACTGGATCTAGTCTGTACAGTGAACTGTTCTTCTTGACAGAACCATTGGCTTGCAGTGCTGTCAGTTCCTCCAAAAAGCTTTGCTTCTGACAGAAGAGTATTATAGCTACTTCCGCCTCTTCCAGATCCTCAATGGTGAGTGTGATAACAGTCATCGTCTCTTTGAACCTTGTCATCTCAGCCTCAACCATCTGTTTTTGCTTGTCCACATCCTTCAGTTGTGCTTGCACAATGGTAAGCACTTCCTTTCGCTTTTTGCTCAATTGTAACAAGATGCTTTTCAAGTGCAGAAACCACGACGTTGCTCTCTTTAGTTTACCCCAATCTGAAAAATGAAGTATCATTTTGCTTGTTGCCTCTTGTCCGTGTTCATTGATTGCGTTCACGGTGACCTTTTCCTTCCTTACTTCAGGGTCATCGGGATTGTCGACGGCAATTCGGTCAGGCTGTTTCGGCCATTCCTTTTCAGGTTGGTTCAAGAAAACTGGACCATTGCACCAAATGTCGCACTTTAAGAACGCCTCAGCATGGAGACCGCGAGAAGCGTGGTCTGCCGGGTTCAATTTGGTGCTTATGTACCTCCACTGCGATACATCTGTTGCTTCTCGGATGGCGCTCACCCGATTGGCCACAAAGGTGTGAAACCTTTGGTTTTCATTTTTTATATATTTTAGTACCGTCGTACTGTCTGTCCAGAACATGGAACTTTCAAGAGGGATTTTGAGCTCAGTCGTCAACATTCGGTCAATGCGTACAGCAAGGGCTGCTGCAGTAAGCTCCATCCTAGGGATCGTTATTTGCTTGAGAGGTGCCACCCTCGCCTTTCCCATTATGAAGGCTGTGTGCGCATCATAATTTTTGTTTGACATCTTCAGGTAGGCGACGACACCATACCCCATCTCACTTGCATCACAAAAGAGGTGTAACTGTGCAAATTGGATCGACCCGAATTGTTTGGGTTTGACACACCGTGGGATACTGAAGTCTTCCATCTGCTTCAAACCCATCAACCATTTCTGCCATGGCTTTCTGATGGCCTCTGGAATTTCCTGATCCCATCCGCTATCATGCTTGCACAGTTGTTGTAACATGTGTTTAGCTTTAAAAACAAAGGGGGCAAGAAACCCAAGCGGATCATAGACTGAGGCTACAATGGAAAGAATACCTCGTCTAGTCTCCGGTTTGGGTTTCAGGCTGACTTGGAACTTGATGGTGTCTTCTTCCACGCACCACTGTATTCCAAGCGCTCTTTCGATGGGAAGAGTTTGTTTCTCCAAATCCAGGGTCTTCACTTCCTTGGCTCTTTCCTGTTCAGGAATTGAAGCCAACACAGTTCTGCTGTTACTTATCCACTTGGTTAAGTTGAACCCTCCTTTTGCACATACGTTTTTTAGCTCTGCACAAAGTCTCACGGCCTCTTCCTCTGTGGAAACAGACTTTAAACAATCATCCACGTAGAAGTTGTGTCGAACAGTGTCAACTGCTTCGGCTGAGAATGCTTCCGTGTTGTCCTCTGCAGATTTCAGTAGGGCGTAACTGGCACAGCTGGATGAGGATGTAGCACCGAACAGGTGCACCGTCATCCTGAATTCAGCTAAGGGTTTAGATATGTCCCCACCAGGCCACCATAGGAAGCGAAGGTAGTCGCGGTCTGAGGGTGCAACCTTGACTTGATGGAACATTCCTTCCACATCAGCCATGAAAGCAACTGGTTCTTGCCTGAACCGCATCAAAACGCCAAGCAACGTGTTAGTAAGGTTGGGACCTTGGATCAGATTGTCATTCAGGGAAGTTCCTTGTAGTGAGGCAGAGCAATCAAAAACAACACGAAGTGAGTCCTTCCTTGGGTGGCGAACCCCATGGTGTGGTATGTACCATACCTTTCCACTGTCAGCCTTGAGCTCTTCTTGTGGCACAAGCTCAGCATGACCTTTCTGTATTACGCCTTCCATAAATGTTCTGTACTCCTCGTGGAAAGGTGGATTCCGGTGGAACTTTCTCTTTAGTGACATCGTTCTTTGTTCTGCTAGATGGCGATTGTTTGGCATTCTGGTTTCCCTTTGCTTGAATGGAAGTGCAAGCTGGTAATGTCCATCTCTTTTCACAGCAGAGTTCGACATAATTTCTACAAATCTTTTGTCTTCAACAGACATTTCCTTCTTTTCCTCATATTTCCTTTCTGGGAAATCATGGTTGTATTGTTCCATGAGAAGGTCGTTTAAGTCCGTTACTGAAATCCGATTAGAGGTGACAGATGAGTGCAGTCCAACCCCATCATCAGTGTTTAGTGTACCATTCACTATCCATCCTAGGACTGTTTTAACAGCATAAGGTCCTTCCCTCTGGCTGTTAATGACTTTCCACGGTTCCATTAGTTGTGGCGCATTGGTTCCTATAAGCAGTCCAACAGGCACATCAACTTCTTTCAGGTGAATCTCCTTCAAGTAGTCCCACCTTTCTAGTGCAGCTTGTGTAGGTATATGATCCTTGGTTACAGGGATTTCGTCTTGGATGTACAGTTTTGGTAGCTCATAGAAATCCGAACATTCTATGTTGCTTACTTCAAGTCGACCAGCAGGGACAAATGAAGTGTCAACAGCTTGCTCTTGGCCCATAGTTCTCAACAGGATTCGTGTTTTCTTTACCTTTGTATTCAACTGCCGTCTCAATGCTTCAGTACAAAAACATGCTGTACTCCCCGAATCCATGAAAGCATACGTTTGGATGACTTTAGTTGAGTTGGACATTTTTACCTGTACTGGTATGATTGCAAGTGTTTGGCCATCACCGGCCCCGGTAATGCCATCACCGGCCCCGGTAATGCCATGGGCTTTCAGAGAAACCATGCCATTGTTGATTGACATACTTGTTTCACCCGTCTTTTGTCCTTCACCCTTATACATGTGCAGAATTGTTGGATGTTTTTGGGAACACACATTACATTTCAATCTGCTGGGACAATCTTTGCTTCTATGTCCCTTATTCAAACAGCTGAAGCATATTCCTTTAGACATCAAGCATTCAATTTTCTCCTTGTGAGGTCTTTTGTTCATTTTACATGTTTCATCTGCATGTTCTCCTTCACAGAATACACACGGTCTGCGCACGGTTATCCTTGAACCTTTGTAGGGCTTCCGTTCGTCATGGAAAACCGGGGTTGCAGTAGTTGCAAAGCTACTTCGCTGATAGTCCAGGTTGAACCTTGCATTGAATGGTTTGCTTCCTCTTTGTTCCTTTTTGGGTGCAGGGTCTTGTATGTCCCCAAAAAGAGGATCTGTTGCCATTCTAGCCTGTCGCTCTATGAAGACAACAAGCTCGGGAAACTTTGCTCTTTTTTTATTACGTTCATAAAAATCGTAAGCAGTAGCTCGCCACCTCTCCCTGAGTCTGTATGGTAATTTTAGGATCACCAGCTTCATTTGTGATGGGGTGCTCATCTCTTCCAAAAATTCAATGTCTTGCATTGTATTTAGACATCCACGGAGAGCAATTGAGTAGGCATGCAGTGCTCTTTTGTCCTCACTTTTAATAGCAGTCCACTTGGAAACTTTCTCCATACAAGCCGCTGCGATTAGGAGTTGATTTCCGAAGTTTTCTTCAAGCAGTCTTTTAGCTTCGTTATAACCCTTCTTGTGGTTTGTATACCGACAACTTCTTACAAGCTCTTTTGCCTGGCCTTCGGTAAACTGTTCAAGGAAGAAAAGGCGGTCTTTGTAGTTGTCAGTTTTTTCTTCAATTGAATGCTCAAAGACTCGGATGAATGACAGGTATTGTAGTGGATCTCCTTTAAACATGGGTATCTGGCTGGTAGGAAGTAATGAATGACGTTGTTCTTTTATTAGTATTTCAGTTATTTTATTCTGTTTCCTCATCACCTTTGCCAGGTTGCTGCTTTCGCTTGTTTGGTGTTGATCAGTGTGAGACTGAGGGGCTTGAGTATGAGAGGTTGTTGGCAGCACATGCCGGCTTCGACCAGCAGGGGCAGCACATCTTGTCTTATGGCTTGTTTGGTGTTGATCAGTGTGAGACTGAGGGGCTTGAGTATGAGAGGTTGTTGGCAGCACATGCCGGCTTCGACCAGCAGGGGCAGCACATCTTGTCTTATGGCTTGCAGCAGTATGGCTTGGCCACTGGTCCACCTCTTCTACCTCTTCTTCATCACTGTCCTCCTCCTCGTCTTCATCACTGTCCTCCTCCTCGTCTTCATCACTGTCCTCCTCTCCTTCATCACTGTCCTCCTCCTTGCCTTCATCATGTAGCTTATACAGTTTATCTTTCATTCTTCCATTGTCATGTTGTTTATTTGAACATGCCTCATTGTCTTGACCACGCTCTTGTTCCTCACTATTTGATAGTGTTCTTAATGTTGCATCTGCAGCGTCAATGACAGTTTTCATCTCAAGCTCCTCTTGTAAGGTATTTAGGGCTGCTTGTCTGTTTTCCAATTCATGACTTATTGCTGCTTGTTTGGCTTCCAATTCATGACTTTTGGCTTCCAATTCGTGCTTCAAATCCCTTTGTTGTTTTTCAAGGTCATTTTTTTTCTTTAAATTGGCAAGACGTGCCATCGCGGCAGCTTTTTCAGCTTGAGTCCTTTTAAACATAGATGAAGTTGTTGAGCTCACACCACTTATACGACTGCTTGGACCCCTTTTGCTACTTCTGTAACTGGTTGGTGCCTTTTCTTGCTGCTGGGAACGGGTGGCAACCTCGCACATGTAAGTTGTTACGATATCATGGAATCTGCTAAAAGGATCCATTTTTGAGTGCCAACCTAGGTTGTCTTGTACTTTATCCTCCTCGTCAATGAGATCCTGAATGGTTGCGTGATTGTTTATAACTTCTTTTTCAATGGCTCGGAATGCATCAAAATTGTCTTTAACAAGCAACACATTTCCATGATCAATCATTAATTCTTCCATTGCATTCCTTTTTATAGTCAGTGTTTTAATCCCTTTGGTTCTTGTCTTTTGGAGTTGGGATATATGAATTAGGAGGGCCTTTTTTGTGAGCCTTTTATCCCTTTTAGGTCTACAATCAGGCTCTTGCTCCACAGGGCCTGTTGCTCCATTTTCACTTGTCTCGTGGAATTGGCCTTCCTGGGCTGGTTCAACAGCTCCATCCTTTTCCGTTATTTCAGACATTCCGTTATTGTATTTATTTTATTCTTTACATATAACGAATTGTAACTTTAAATGTTATAATCGAACGGCGAAGTGATGTGACGTCAGAGCCTTCAAAGTGGGTTTACTTTCTTCCCGCTGATGAATGCTCTGCAGTAACATAGTATTTGTCCACTGCTATATATGTCGGAATTTAAATCAGACAGTCTATTGCGTTACACTAATGTCCATTTTCCACACGCCCAGACAATAATAATTGTGACGGTTCCACATCGATACGGCGCATAGTCCGTTCCGTTCTATTATCCACAGTATCACATTTTAATTAGTCCGACGCTAGAATGCTCCCCGGCGTTCGCAAGGAAGCGCACACAGTAGTAATGTCCTGAGTTGGTTCCATTCATAAATACAGCAGCGCTATCCGTTATCCAGTTCTTCATTAGAGGAGGTTTTATTTAAAATCTTCTTACCTCTGCTTGTCCTTGTGAGGGAGGTGATCCAACTTTATACTCACATAGCACGTCCTTCTTTCACGAGGATATTTTTTCCTCTTTTTCAATCGCGTCCTTCTGTCGTGAGGGTAGTTTCAAACTTTATAGTGGCCGACTGTCATTCCTGTGTGCTGATAGTCGTCCACGATGCACCCGCTATTGCCTTTTTTACACTGTACCAAAGTTGTTGATGTTAATGAGTTGAATGTCCACAGTTGCTTCTCTTACGGTGTACAGGGTTTATTGTTGTCCAAATGAAAGTGATAATGAATTAAAGGTTTGACAGAACAGTTGTCAGTTGCTCCGTGCCAACAGTATAACAGTGTTTGAAAGTAAGTCCTCAGCAGGTGCATGGCTCAAGGCTAATCACCTAGTGGGTTATATTGGGTGGTGAGCCCCCTAGTGTCCAAACATTGTCCAAACAGTGCATGGTTCCAATATATACATAATGTAATATATATACACAATAATAATATAATATATATATATATATAACACAATATATATATAATAATAATATAATAGTATATAATCCACCAAGTCGGTTTCTGCCTCTACAATGCACTTGTTTGTTTTTTATTTTATTTTTATATTGAAATGTTGAAGAGGAGATGTTGCAGTTGTTGCACATAAATGAAGCACTTTTTTTGAAAAGTATACTACTTTTGCAATGTAGTTAAAGGGGATCTTATAAATGGCCTTTTTCAGTGTTTAGCATTGTTTCCTAGCTATGTGGACTTATATTAATATGATCTATGTCTCTAATTCTCATATTGGCGCATTCTTCCAATTCTCCTCTCACAATATTCACCCTCACTGAACTGAGTCATCTGAAAATGTGCTGATTTGTGATGTCAGAGAGACACTGCTGCATGATAATCAGCTGAGTTTCCACACAGTTCCCACAGTGGTTGGAGCCCAGGCTCAAAACGTGTTTTTGAGTACTTGATTAGAAATACAAAACAATGAATTAAAAAAAAATATATTACAGAGGTGTTCCATAAACCCACAGGAATTGTGTAAAAGTGCCCAAATAGTGAAAGAAATTGTAAAATAGTTCCCCTTTAAATAAAAGTTGTGAAAATGTGGTTGCGTGTTGTGTCAAGTGTACATATATTCATAGTACGGGGAGGCGCCGTGGCAGGCCGGCCCCTGGCCCCTTGGGTTTCTGACAATGTGGCCCCCTGAACAATTTAGTTGAATAGCCCTGATCTAGTGGCTGAATGTTATCTATAGCACCTTTAATATCTAGTGGCTGAATGTTATCTATATAGCACCTTTAACATCTAGTGGCTGAATGTTATCTATAGCACCTTTAATATCTAGTGGCTGAATGTTATCTATAGCACCTTTAACATCTAGTAGCTGAATGTTATCTACAGCACCTTTAACATCTAGTGGCTGAATGTTATCTATAGCACCTTTAACATCTAGTGGCTGAATGTTATCTATATCACCATCTAGTGGCTGAATGTTATCTATAGCACCTTTAACATCTAGTGGCTGAATCTTATCTATAGCACCTTTAACATCTAGTGGCTGAATGTTATATATAGCACCTTTAATATCTAGTGGCTGAATGTTATCTATAGCACCTTTAACATCTAGTGGCTGAATGTTATCTATAGCACCTTTAACATCTAGTGGCTGAATGTTATCTATAGCACCTTTAATATCTAGTGGCTGAATGTTATCTATATAGCACCTTTAACATCTAGTGGCTGAATGTTATCTATAGCACTTTTAACATCTAGTGGCTGAATGTTGTCTATAGCACCTTTAACATCTAGTGGCTGAATGTTGTCTATAGCACCTTTAACATCTAGTGGCTGAATGTTATATATAGCACCTTTAACATCTAGTGGCTGAATGTTATCTATAGCACATTTAACATCTAGTGGCTGAATGTTATCTACAGCACCTTTAACATCTAGTGGCTGAATGTTACCTATAGCACCTTTAACATCTAGTGGATGAATGTTATCTATAGCACCTTTAATATCTAGTGGCTGAATGTTATCTATAGCACATTTAACATCTAGTGGCTGAATGTTATCTATAGCACCTTTAACATCTAGTGGCTGAATGTTATCTATAGCACCTTTAACATCTAGTGGCTGAATGTTATATATAGCACCTTTAACATCTAGTGGCTGATGTTATCTATATAGCACCTTTAACATCTAGTGGCTGAATGTTATATATAGCACCTTTAATATCTAGTGGCTGAATGTTATCTATATAGCACCTTTAATATCTAGTGGCTGAATGTTATCTATATAGCACCTTTAACATCTAGTGGCTGAATGTTATATATAGCAGCTTTAACATCTAGTGGCTGAATGTTATATATAGCACCTTTAACATCTAGTGGCTGAATGTTATATATAGCACCTTTAACATCTAGTGGCTGAATGTTATCTATAGCACCTTTAACATCTAGTGGATGAATGTTATCTATATAGCACCTTTAACATCTAGTGGCTGAATGTTATCTATAGCACCTTTAACATCTAGTGGCTGAATGTTATATATAGCACCTTTAACATCTAGTGGCTGAATGTTATATATAGCACCTTTAACATCTAGTGGCTGAATGTTGTCTATAGCACCTTTAACATCTAGTGGCTGAATGTTATATATAGCACCTTTAACATCTAGTGGCTGAATGTTATCTATAGCACATTTAACATCTAGTGGCTGAATGTTATCTACAGCACCTTTAACATCTAGTGGCTGAATGTTACCTATAGCACCTTTAACATCTAGTGGATGAATGTTATCTATAGCACCTTTAATATCTAGTGGCTGAATGTTATCTATAGCACATTTAACATCTAGTGGCTGAATGTTATCTATAGCACCTTTAACATCTAGTGGCTGAATGTTATCTATAGCACCTTTAACATCTAGTGGCTGAATGTTATATATAGCACCTTTAACATCTAGTGGCTGAATGTTATCTATATAGCACCTTTAACATCTAGTGGCTGAATGTTATATATAGCACCTTTAATATCTAGTGGCTGAATGTTATCTATATAGCACCTTTAATATCTAGTGGCTGAATGTTATCTATATAGCACCTTTAACATCTAGTGGCTGAATGTTATATATAGCAGCTTTAACATCTAGTGGCTGAATGTTATATATAGCACCTTTAACATCTAGTGGCTGAATGTTATATATAGCACCTTTAACATCTAGTGGCTGAATGTTATCTATAGCACCTTTAACATCTAGTGGATGAATGTTATCTATATAGCACCTTTAACATCTAGTGGCTGAATGTTATCTATAGCACCTTTAACATCTAGTGGCTGAATGTTATATATAGCACCTTTAACATCTAGTGGCTGAATGTTATATATAGCACCTTTAACATCTAGTGGTGAATGTTATCTATAGCACCTTTAACATCTAGTGGCTGAATGTTATATATAGCACCTTTAGTGGCTGAATGTTATCTATATAGCACCTTTAATATCTAGTGTCTGAATGTTATCTATAGCACCTTTAATATCTAGTGGCTGAATGTTATCTATAGCACCTTTAACATCTAGTGGCTGAATGTTATATATAGCACCTTTAACATCTAGTGGCTGAATGTTATCTATATCACCATCTAGTGGCTGAATGTTATCTATAGCACCTTTAACATCTAGTGGCTGAATGTTATCTATAGCACCTTTAACATCTAGTGGCTGAATGTTGTCTATAGCACCTTTAACATCTAGTGGCTGAATGTTATATATAGCACCTTTAATATCTAGTGGCTGAATGTTATCTATAGCACCTTTAACATCTAGTGGCTGAATGTTATCTATAGCACCTTTAACATCTAGTGGCTGAATGTTATCTATAGCACCTTTAATATCTAGTGGCTGAATGTTATCTATATAGCACCTTTAACATCTAGTGGCTGAATGTTATCTATAGCACCTTTAACATCTAGTGGCTGAATGTTGTCTATAGCACCTTTAACATCTAGTGGCTGAATGTTGTCTATAGCACCTTTAACATCTAGTGGCTGAATGTTATATATAGCACCTTTAACATCTAGTGGCTGAATGTTATCTATAGCACATTTAACATCTAGTGGCTGAATGTTATCTACAGCACCTTTAACATCTAGTGGCTGAATGTTACCTATAGCACCTTTAACATCTAGTGGATGAATGTTATCTATAGCACCTTTAATATCTAGTGGCTGAATGTTATCTATAGCACATTTAACATCTAGTGGCTGAATGTTATCTATAGCACCTTTAACATCTAGTGGCTGAATGTTATCTATAGCACCTTTAACATCTAGTGGCTGAATGTTATATATAGCACCTTTAACATCTAGTGGCTGAATGTTATCTATATAGCACCTTTAACATCTAGTGGCTGAATGTTATATATAGCACCTTTAATATCTAGTGGCTGAATGTTATCTATATAGCACCTTTAATATCTAGTGGCTGAATGTTATCTATATAGCACCTTTAACATCTAGTGGCTGAATGTTATATATAGCAGCTTTAACATCTAGTGGCTGAATGTTATATATAGCACCTTTAACATCTAGTGGCTGAATGTTATATATAGCACCTTTAACATCTAGTGGCTGAATGTTATCTATAGCACCTTTAACATCTAGTGGATGAATGTTATCTATATAGCACCTTTAACATCTAGTGGCTGAATGTTATCTATAGACCTTTAACATCTAGCGGCTGAATGTTATATATAGCACCTTTAACATCTAGTGGCTGAATGTTATATATAGCACCTTTAACATCTAGTGGCTGAATGTTGTCTATAGCACCTTTAACATCTAGTGGCTGAATGTTATATATAGCACCTTTAACATCTAGTGGCTGAATGTTATCTATAGCACATTTAACATCTAGTGGCTGAATGTTATCTACAGCACCTTTAACATCTAGTGGCTGAATGTTACCTATAGCACCTTTAACATCTAGTGGATGAATGTTATCTATAGCACCTTTAATATCTAGTGGCTGAATGTTATCTATAGCACATTTAACATCTAGTGGCTGAATGTTATCTATAGCACCTTTAACATCTAGTGGCTGAATGTTATCTATAGCACCTTTAACATCTAGTGGCTGAATGTTATATATAGCACCTTTAACATCTAGTGGCTGAATGTTATCTATATAGCACCTTTAACATCTAGTGGCTGAATGTTATATATAGCACCTTTAATATCTAGTGGCTGAATGTTATCTATATAGCACCTTTAATATCTAGTGGCTGAATGTTATCTATATAGCACCTTTAACATCTAGTGGCTGAATGTTATATATAGCAGCTTTAACATCTAGTGGCTGAATGTTATATATAGCACCTTTAACATCTAGTGGCTGAATGTTATATATAGCACCTTTAACATCTAGTGGCTGAATGTTATCTATAGCACCTTTAACATCTAGTGGATGAATGTTATCTATATAGCATGTAACTCCTTCAAGCACTGCAGACACAAGTGGTTTCCTTTCGACGGGTTTATTAAAGGCTTGGTCCTCCAATCCACCGTGAAAACTTAAACAGAAACATATACGTTGCGTCAGGTCAACACAAACAATAATATACACGATATGAAAACAATACATCAGAAAAGCAAAATACAAATAAACATTAATTACCTCGTTGGCTGCATGCTACATAAAAAAGGGGTCTTGTTCTTCTGTTCTTGGTAACAGTCTTAGTGGTACACTACACATAGTCGTACACTCTTCGAATCTAGAGAGCCTGTACAACTCGTCTCACCATTCCTGCCGCTGCAGGTGTCTTAATGAGTCCCAGTCTCCCAACATCCCTGCCGCTTGCTTGCAGGTGTCTTAATCAGACCCAAATGTAACAACACAACAGCAGCCTAACGGGACACCACATATGACCAGACGTCAAAATGAATATATTATAAATTGTAGCAAATTAAATAATAAAGAAAATAAGAAATGAAACATAAATACATTCTCAAATATTACACTTACAAACTGAAATAACATAAATGATGAAACCATATAATGGCCACAGTTACACTCCCACCAAATCGCACACACGTGGGATTTCTCTGAACATAATTTGGTTATCTTCTAAATTAAATATTTCTTGTGGTCATTCAGCCGCTAGTTGTGCCCCTCCTGGGGACCTGTACAGAACTTGTAAGTCGCCCTGTATAAAAGAGTCAGCTAAATGACTAAATGTAAATATCATCATTAACATAAGTTTTAGGCAAAACATTAAATTAGTCTGCTTCGAGTAGCGTTATAACCTTCTGTACAGGTATCAAGGAACACTTTTAGTTATAGGTTTACCTTTTAAGGTGGTGTCACTCACCCGCAATTTCAATTTTCTCACCCTACCATCTGACCCCGTGTATGGCCCTTAAACATAGCCAGGTAAGTAAGAGATCATATATTTTGAGATCCTTCCTTCCTTCCACATAGATCGGATCAAAGCAGTCTATGCCAGCGTAAGTGAAGGGTGGAGTTGCTTCCGATCTTGTGGTAAGTCACCCCCTCTTTGTCCTTCAGTACATCTTCTGTACTTTCTACACTTGACACATTCCGAGAATCTCTGTAGGCGATCCAATGATGATCTGTTTTCCTTTGCTTTAGTGTTGCACACAAAAGCCTTGTGGAGTTCAGGATCATCTTCCTTAATTTCTCCCACCTTGAGTTCTCTGACAGGTCGTTTTTTCTTCTTTTTTCTTTTTCCTTTTCTTTGAATGGTAACGGCATGTCGTAGTGACCATTGTTCTTTTGCGTGATGGTCTCTCTCACCTTCGACAGGCACTTGACATGTTCTTGAGACACAGGGTCATGTTCTCCAGTTCTTTCTGAGAAGTCTGATTCAAGAACTCTTATGTCTGAGAGAGTCATTTCTTTTACTTGTGTTCGGCTCACATAGTGTACTTCAGTCTTGAGATTAACAGAACGTTTCACACCTGCTGTTACTCGTCTCAATACTATGCGATGGCTGATTCCGATGTCGTCGCCGTAGTCTACGCAGGGATTCCCATGGCCAACAATACTCCATCCAAGGTCTGTACGCTGTGCATAAGGCTGACTTTCTTCGCCAGACACAACTTCCCTTGGAAGCAGGGCTTGTGAGCAGTCGTACCCAATGAGCAGACCTACTTTACAGTCCTGCATAGGTGCAATCTTTCCTTGGAGGTGCTCTAGATGGGACCACGCTTTTGCAGTTCCATCTGTTGGTATGTGTGTTCTGTTGGCTGGAATGAAATCCCGAGTATAGACTGGTGGTAACAATATCTTCTTACCAGAGTAAAAGCCACGGATTTGTAAGTTGTCTATTCTTTCAGAGCTTACTGCTGTTGTTCTTGAGGTCATAGTAGAGAGCTTGACTTTGACCTTGACTTTGGTTGCTTCCAACGCTTCTGCTACTTCCCTTATAACAAAGGTTGTGTCGCTTTGAGAATCCAACAGAGCGTAAACAAGGACTTCTTGTGTTGGTTGAGTCGTGGATGAAAGCCACACAGGAATTATTGCAGTTGTTTGTGTGTTAGCTTCATGAAGTATTACTCTATGTGAAGTAGAGTTTGTGGTTGTTTCTTTGCATTGTGTCGATTGAGGTCTTTCTTTGTACCATTGTTGACTTGTACTTGGCTTTTCTTCATTTAGCTTTAGCTTGGCTTGTGGTGGTCTTTGTCCTTCTTTGGCTCGCTCCTCATGCAGACATGTAGGATGTTGCTTGTGGCACACGTCGCACACATTCCTACTGTTGCAGCTCTTTGAGTAGTGACCAGACTTGAGACAACCAAAGCATAGCTTTCCAGCTTGAACAAACTTGACTCTGTCTGAAACAGTTTTCTCCATGAACGTCCTGCATTTATGCAAAGTATGCCCGTACTTCTCACAGAAAATGCATGTTATAACAGTATTTTCATTGGAACCTGTGGTTAGTGTCTTTGCTCCAAAGCTTTGATATCTTGGGCATTTTGGTTTTTCAGTCTCACCTTGTTTCAGTGACTGTAGTGATGTAACAGGGTTGCAGGCAATTTTTGCTTCTCTTGTCAGAAACTTTACAAATTGGCTGAAGGAGGGGAATTGGTTACGCTCTTCTTCTTCTTGGATAACCATCCTGTTCCATCTCGCTGTTAACCAATCAGGCAACTTTAAAAGAATTTTCCTGTTTTCATTACAGTCATTTAAAATGTCCAATGCCTTGATGTTGACCATGGCAGCCTCACAACTCCTGAGAAAGTCTGCAAACTCTCTGAGCTCAAAGCTGTCCTTAGATCCCATCTTGGGCCATGCTTGGAGCTTGTCTCTGTATGCTTTTGCTATTGTAAATGGATTACCATATCTCTCCTCCAAAGTCTTCCATGCTGCAACATAGGCAGATTTGGTTCCGAGTAAGAAATAGCCATCAAGTGCTTTCTTAGCTTGTCCACTTACATACCTACGGAGGTAGTATATCTTCTCCTTGTCTTCAATGCTCTTCTGATCAATCAGTATTTCAAAGGAAAGTTTCCAGTCATTGTATTTCAATGGGTCCCCACTGAATGATGAAGGTTCAGGAATTGGAATTCTGTTGACACTCAAAGCACCTGCCAGCATCTTAACAAGCTCTGCTGTACTGTCATTTGAGGAGGTGGTCACAACTTGTGGTACGGGAGACGTATACAGGGACAGAGGACTTGTGGGAGCAGGCACTTTGTTGTCTGCTACCCTCTCATGTTCTAGTACGTCTTTCCGCTCTTCTGTGGCCTCCAATTGATCGTACACAAGAATTCTTGCTCGTGCTGCATTAAGACCTTTCACTGCCTCCAAATGCTGTATCTTTCTCCGCTTTTCCTCCAGAGTCCTTTGTATAGCTCCATGTTCTTCTTCCAGTTGAGCTTTAATTTTAGCTTCCTCTTCCTCTCTCTTTATTCTTCGTTCAACCTCTTCTGTTTCTCTTTCTAAACGTTCTGCTTCTCGTTCTAAACGACGCTTTATGCCTGCTGCCTCTTGCTCAGCTATCTTCTTTTTAGCTTCTGCTTCTAGGCACTGCATTTCCAATTGTTCTTTTTCTTGTTCTTTTAACACTTCCAGAACAGCTTGGCTTGCAGCAGCATCAGCGACAGCATCTCGTCGCTTTACAGAAGAACTGCTTGAATGCACTGAGGTGCCTTTTCTGGAAGAAGTGGCAGAACCAGATTTATAAGCACTTTTCCTGGAAGAAGTGGCAGAACCAGATTTATAGGTGCTTGAGTCAAAGAGAGAGCCTGCTTCTGGCCACTCTTTCTCTCCTTCTTCTAACACACTTCCCCCCAGTCTAAATGTGGCTCTGGACACAATTATCTCAGAAATCCCTGCACACAGATCCACTCTTAGACGCGTGTCCTGGTCTGGAGTTGAGATGTCACGTAGTTGATCATAAATATGCTGCACATCATTAGAAAGACCTGTGACATCTGTAATGATATCAGTAAGCAGCTCATTAGACAAATGTTCTGTTGATTGTGATAACGGACCTTTAGAAGATTTAACTTGTGTCCTCCATTTATTGTAAATGTAATTAAATCTTTGTTGAAGCGCTTTGATCTTATCCTCCTGCATTGCTTTACCCTTCTCTGTTAGAGTTCTGGTTCTTTGAGATCGTTTTGGTACCTCTTGCTGAGCTTCAGCACCTTCTTCCTGACCTTCTTCAGGTCGGTCTTGGGAATTTGCACTATCCCTAACACTGTCCCCTACTTCAATTGCAGGCCTAATTGGCTCTGTCATTGTAAATCACTACTTTAAATTTACCAAAATTTGTAAAGAAAAAATAGTAAATACACCTTTAAACCTTTAGCCTGTTTTGTACTCAAATTTGAATTAAATGCAGTACTCTCCGAGCAAATCAAATTGCTTAATTCAATTGGCTTTCAAAATAACCTCCACATATATATTAAGCGCTTCAGAACGCTTAGGAACATAAATATTAGATGCCAATAATAGCCTTCACCTATAAATTATACGTGCCTTTTATAGGTTATAATTTCCAAAACACACTTTAAATTAGAAATTAATTCAATCAGAAAATATTTATACTTTAACGTTGACACCTTAATGTGTACAAATGGTTAGCTTCAGTTAAATTATATAGGCAAATAAGTCAAAACGTTTTTAGCACGCACACCACAGTAATTAGAATTCACAGTCAAATATATTATAGAAACGTTTACAAAGCACTCTTCTTGACCTGACCACTCTTAACTTATAATGTCCAAGTCCTTTATGGCTTTATCTTGAAACGCTTCTCATTATACTGTGTGCATCTTCTTACTTCTTGTGTTTATGCGTGTATTGTTTGTGACTCATCTGTCCTTTGATGACGGCGCGCCGGCAGCGCAGCAAACAATTGTCGGGGAAGATCCGCTGGACGCCGGCCTTAAACTTGGACTTGCTTCATCGCCCACTTGCATCGATGAACAGTCGAGTTTTCACTGTAACTCCTTCAAGCACTGCAGACACAAGTGGTTTCCTTTCGACGGGTTTATTAAAGGCTTGGTCCTCCAATCCACCGTGAAAACTTAAACAGAAACATATACGTTGCGTCAGGTCAACACAAACAATAATATACACGATATGAAAACAATACATCAGAAAAGCAAAATACAAATAAACATTAATTACCTCGTTGGCTGCATGCTACATAAAAAAGGGGTCTTGTTCTTCTGTTCTTGGTAACAGTCTTAGTGGTACACTACACATAGTCGTACACTCTTCGAATCTAGAGAGCCTGTACAACTCGTCTCACCATTCCTGCCGCTGCAGGTGTCTTAATGAGTCCCAGTCTCCCAACATCCCTGCCGCTTGCTCGCAGGTGTCTTAATCAGACCCAAATGTAACAACACAACAGCAGCCTAACGGGACACCACATATGACCAGACGTCAAAATGAATATATTATAAATTGTAGCAAATTAAATAATAAAGAAAATAAGAAATGAAACATAAATACATTCTCAAATATTACACTTACAAACTGAAATAACATAAATGATGAAACCATATAATGGCCACAGTTACATAGCACCTTTAACATCTAGTGGCTGAATGTTATCTATAGCACCTTTAACATCTAGTGGCTGAATGTTATATATAGCACCTTTAACATCTAGTGGCTGAATGTTATATATAGCACCTTTAACATCTAGTGGCTGAATGTTATCTATAGCACCTTTAACATCTAGTGGCTGAATGTTATATATAGCACCTTTAACATCTAGTGCAGGGGTCGGGAACCTATGGCTCGCGAGCCATATATGGCTCTTCTGGTGACAGCATATGGCTCCCAGACATTTTTGAGAAAGAAAAAAAAACTAAAAAATCTTTTTTTTTAATACTTGTGATATATATATATTTTTTTTGTATCCACTTTTTCTCCCATTTTTCTATATTTTCTCCCATCCCAATTCAACCCTCCCCTGTCACGAACGCTGTTTCTTGCCTCCCACAAGCCGGCTGCAATGTGGACTAAGTCATACATAGCACAAGTCCCCTCCGGTACTTGAGGTAACAGCAGTCGCATCTTTTCACCTGCGCAGCTCGATCTCTCAGTGGCGAGGAGTAACGCGTGGGAGGATCACGCTGCCCCCGACACTTCCTGATTCTACTGCGCAGGCGCACCAACCGACCTGTAGGAGTCGCTGTCCACAACGCCCGATCCCCACCCATCAGTTTCCCACCCCCTAATACGGCCAATGTGTATTAGTACGGACGACCAGCTAAACTGAAAGCAAATGTGGAGCGCTGGGCTCGAACAGGCGAGCCCAGCGTCTCCAGTATTCATGGCGAGCGCCTTGCCCACTACGCCACGTAGCCGCCCAATACTTGTGATATTTCTTAATAATACTGTGTCATTTTAAAGTAAACAGAAATTAGTTTTGAAGATACAGCTAATAGTATCTGTAGCTGAAGATATAGCGAGCAGAGCTGGCGAGGGAACACAAGTGGACAGAAATAAAAAATCTTCAACCTGAAGACCAGCTGATTCTTAAAACTTGGAACGAGCTTCCTGTGACATACCACACAATGCAGCGTGAGTATTGCCGTATTGACCATGTTTGGCTCTACATATGCATGTGGGCAGTCATTCTGTCATATGAGGAACATTAAGACCAACCTACGCTCACGTTTAACTGATGGAAGCCTCAACGCCTGCATGAAGCTCAACCTCACCACGTATGAACCAGACTACAAGGCCATCAGCAAAACCATGCAGCACCAGAAGTCGCATTAAAAGTAAGACATATTTAATTTATTATACGTTAAAAATACTATATGGCTCTCAA